>NW_017672958.1:25613-64231 GCF_001879085.1 Nicotiana attenuata
AAAATGAAGACCCAGCCTTCGGGTAGTCCCACTTTCTGGTTCCCCTGAACACCTCAATGCTAGATCAGCCATTAAAATGCATTATATATATATATATATATATATATATATATATATATATATATATATATATATATATATATACTGAGAGCGACCTAAAATATATTTTTAAAAAAAAATTTATATTTAGGACTCGAACTTGAAATTTCAATGTTAGAGTGTAGAAATCTTATTTATTCGACCATAACCTATAGTGATTACAACATGACAATTGATATTAACCTTTGTCCTCCAAATCTGCAACTGATTTGGCAGCCTTTTTTTGTTATCCATCTTACATAAAAAAAGGACTAAAAGAATTGATAGAAAGAAAGAACTTGAAAAAGCAAAAGTAAAAAATTAATGGATAAATATTCCAAAATCATAAAGGTACACCATCAGCTGCAGCCTTTTGTTTGTTAAATTGATTTTGATCATTTTCGATACTTCCAAAAATTGTTTCTGTGATTGTATTTTCTGCTTTGTCCTCTTTTATTTTTTTTGGCCCCTTTTAATATGCAGATTTATTTTCTTCTAAAGTTCTGAAATTTGTAATAGTAAAGCTGGGCCAATGAACAGATAAATTTAGGACAAAATTAGATTTTTTTTCAGAGTTGATATCTCTGCTTGAGCACAGATAGTTTAAAAGCCAAAAACCCAATAGTAATAAGCTTAATATGATGGATTTTTGGACTATCAGTGGATAAATGCTGATTTCTGAGTTCTATGATATAACAAATAAATTGTCAATAAATGAACATTTAACTGTCTACATACTGAAGAGTGTATTTGACTCAACAGTCACTACTAAAAAAATCAAAAATTAGTAACGTACAAATTCTATAGCTAAAGAAGAAATTTCGTCGCTAGATAGAATTAGCGACAGATTATCAAATTCTGTTAGCTATAGGAATTTAGAGAACAAGTGATGCATCGATTACACGAAAGTTGATCTTACCTTCTATATTAGTAGTATTAGGAGTCGTTTGGTTGTAAACAATGTTCAAAAACTTGTTTTTGGGGCAAGTTTCGAGTGAGACGTGCTAAAAATACTTTAGGGCGACTTAGGAGAGCGAATGTATTATAAGGCGTAAGCTCCACTGTTTTAGGCCTAAGCCCCACTAATGATAACTTCTACAAAACTTACCTTTGTAAGGCTAGTCTAAAGGCAATGTCGACAGACACGTGAACTAAAATAGATTAAAAGATCATCATGTCGAATCATGAAAATGAAAAAAATCTTGACATAAAGTATTTCCTTCTTTTGTGCACAGTAGGCGGTACCATTTGGATTAGCCTAGTCCCAATGCAGATACTGAACATCGAGCAGAAAAATCAAAAAAAAAACAAAGGAAAAAAAAAAAAAAACCACAAGAACCTTCTTACTGGAAAGTTTAAGTAATTGGAAGATGAACTGAAGTCATGCAAATTTGACAAGCTTTTGCAGGTTAAATTGTAACTATTGAACTGTAATTGTAACTTATTAATTATATTTTCAGTCACCAATTAACTTTGAGATTAATAAAATGCCTTGCCTTCGCTATGTTTAAATTGCTAGGCCTTAGACATTAGGTTCAATAAATTGTATCCACATAGTCTTGGATATTCATGTTTTGCCTTGATGACTCAAAATTAGGAACTTAAGTGTAGAACCACTACAATTTCAGTTTTATGGGTTCTGAATTTTAGAATGATGACTTCAAAGTGTTAATGACTGGGTTCTACGTTTAATGTGTATATATATTTAATGAATTTCTTAATACAAAATTCACTATTTGAGCAAAAACTATTAGTTTCGATCGAACTCGTATCTCGACTTCTACGTCCGCCCATGCTAGTATCTTATACCATATCTTGATGATAAATTAGAAATGTGAAAAACAAAGCACAAAATAGAGATGAATCAATTTGTATATATTTAATGAATTTCTTAATACAAAATTTATTTTTTGAGAAAAAAACTAATGAATTCGGTCGAATTTGTAGCTCGACTTCTGCCTCCGCCCTTATCAGCATCTTATACCATATCTTGATGATAAATTTGAAATGTGAAAAACAAAGCACAAAATAGAGATGAATTAAAGATTTGATAGACAACAAATTAATAACAATGACAATAAGGCACTTCAATCTTGTCAAGAGGAGAAGAAAAACAATAAAAGGCTGCCTCACTATTTTAGTTAGGAGAGACAAAGGAGAGGCAAAAAAATAGGTCTAAATGTTGAGATTGTTTGTATGAATAAAGTAGGACCCATGAAAGGGCACATGGCTCAAACATGTCTTGGGATTATTAAGACAAGATTTAGGGGAAGTTGCCCTTCTTTGTTGGGGCTTCCACAGCATATTTTCCCCACCAAAAGAGACCTCTTAAATAGTCACTCTTGTTCCCATGTGCATAAATTTAATAGCAAAATTCCAAAAATAAATAATTAAATAAATAAAATTAAAGCCCACTTTGTGCTACATCCCTCTCCATTCTCCCAAAAGTTCTCTTTTCCAACATATTAGTCCCTATTCACTTTTTCTCCCTCCCTCACATTTGTAAACTAAGGACAAAGGAGGATTCAATATTCACTACCTTCAATTTGATCTTATCTATACACTAAGAGGTCTCGGGTTCAAATCTCACTGGACGCAAAGCAACAGTAACAACAATAATATATCCGGTAAAATTTAATAAGTGAGATATGGGGAGGGTAGTGTGCAAGGGCGAAGGCACATGTTTTAAAGGGTGGTCAATTGACTACCCTTCGTTGAAAACTTGTCTTGCATATATAGGTAAAATATTAGGTTTTAGAGGTATATAACATATCCTGAACACCCTTTGTCGGGAATTTTTTTCACTTCTTTCAAGTTTGAACACCCTTGAGAAAATTTCTGACTTCGCCACTGATTGTGTGTATGCAAACTTACCCTATCATGTGCAGGTAGCTAGACTATAGATCCTTGGCTCAAGGCAAGCATTAGATGATTTCTTCCTATCTATCCAATTCATGGTGGGAAAAATTATCATATACATATGCTGGCAGGAGGTGACAAATATCCCATTGAATTAGTCGAGATACGCGCAAGCTTGCCTGAGCACCACGATTATAAAAAAAATTAAGATTTGTTAGAGAAGATTTTTGGCACGAATTCGAGCGTCGCAGAGATTTTGTGAGGAAAGACACTAAACCATCAGAAATCGCCACAAATTTCGTCTACATCGATGAATTCCGTCATAAAATCGTCATAAATCCATACGAATATCTCCGTGATAAATATTCCGTTATAACTTCCTATATTATTTTTATAGTTAAATATAATTATTATGAAAATATGTATTTATATTAAATTTCTTATTCACTGTGATAAATATGTAATACTTCATACTCACGATTTAAAATTTTGAATTCGCCTATATGTATATATATTTCAAAGGTGATGACTCATATATTCATTGCATAAATCATTTGTAAAATAGGTATTGAGAATGTTTGATGATAATTATGATTTGTCTAATGTTAGAGAAGAATTACTTAACTGTCAAAGGGAATTTGTCTTTATGGAACTTGATTCAATTCAACATTCTATTTGTGTAGCAGGTCATAATTTTGGTTGGAATTTAAGTCAAACACATTTTCTACATTCTTGACTTGTACCTATATGTATTGATCTTTGTTCCTTTCACTCAATAAACAAGAGATATTTGGTCCACTTGAAAAAGGGCTATAAGAACTTTATCCATCGTTTTCTCATTTGGAACCTCAAGATATGATCAAATATTTCCATTAAATATAATTAAAATATACACAATTTAGGTATTTATACTTAGTCTCTAGTAGCAATGTTCAACAAGCAAAGATATCATCGGGATCTTTACACAAGTAACCGGGCATATTCATTGTTTACTTTTTCTAGCCGATATATATAATTATACACTGATTATGCATGATTATACATATTATATATGCATTATACATATAATATATATCTGCCAGCTATTTTTAGCTTAAGCGCTTGGTGAGCTACTATTCAGGTTAAATTCCAATGAAACTTGTGCGGTGTTATTTTATATCAAAACATGTGACATAAAATTTTGATTTTATTTTTATATTAGAAGGAAAAAAAATCAAATTTTCTGAAGCAATGGCTTGCTTACAGAAAGCTAGCATAGCAAATTAAATGACCCTAAGTTAGACTGATATTAAATATATAATTAGATTAATTAAATCTAAACTGAATTCAGAGTATTAATCTTTAGAGCAAGCAAAATTTGTATCACATGAAAGAATGTTTAGCACCTAATCAACAAGAATCAGAAATGTGAAACTTTGTCTTGTAATGGTCAATAATCATCAACGGCAAAATCGTGACAAAATAAGCAGTATGACAAATGACAATAAGTCAATAATTATAGTTTTGCTTTTTGTTTCTCGCTCGGTATCTAGAATCCTCATTGGGAGTTCACTAAATCCTGATTTGTGCCGAAAAATCCCCTATTACGGCTAAGCGCTCTCTAATTAACAAAGACAACTTTATACATGAAGCTCGGACTGTAATTTATTATTTAGGATAAAAGGGTATTTATTGCTCTGCCACATAAGTTTTCATATAATTTTATCTCGAATTTTAGAAAAAATAGATCCCACCATTAGACGGCTGAAAAATCAACAGTTTTACCAACAAGGGGTATGGTGGAGTGGTAAGTACTCCTTCATCGTTAACCATAGGCGTCGGGTTCGAGCCCCGAGTATAAATTGATTTTTGTTAAATAGCGCTTTACCTCCCAGTAGAACTTTTTGGCCGAATCTGGATTAGTCAGGTCCCAATGTGGTAAGTTATACGTTTTGAATCTCTAACTACGTACTTAACTTTTTTTGTAAGTTACACGTTTTTTTCCTTTTCTCTTTTGTTTAGATTTCATCCTGAAATATAGACAACTATTTCGTGCATGTAATTGTGGTTGACGTTGTGAATCACACATGAAAGGTAATGAATTTATTCAACTTGTGCTGTTGAAAGGTACGACGATATGATTGAGATCCTTTCACCTTCAACTAATAATTTCAGATTCGAAAGTCCTGTTGTAATCTTGACCTGAACGCTCGTATAACTACTAATAAAGTTCGAAGAACCTTTTTGCCCTGAGTTATTGACTACCAGTTATTTCTCTTGATCTAGTCTAAAGGTTTAAGGGGGAGACTTTTTCTTACCCTTTAAATCCTGGTAATTTCTTTCGTTTTCTATCGAAAGAGCGTGTATGCAAACCTTAAAGGGCCGTGAGTGAAAAATGGACCTATAAAATTTCTTCAGATGTTGAATTGTATGGTCAACTCGTTTCGTTCCTATGTAAAAAGGAAGTAACGATTTATTCTCTTAATGGACACCTTCTCAGGTAACTATACTTCAGAGTTCAGATATCGAATGATCATACCATAAAAGATAAAATTGTAAACGGACCACCTAATTAACTATTTTTCAGATCATATGTCATACATATAATACTATTCATGCTTTCATTTTCATATATTCAACTCAATGCATGAAAAGCAAGACGCGTTTTAGGTTTAGAATTCCAAAATTTTCAAAGAATTTTGGCCATTGAAAGTAAAGAAAGGTTGTCTATCACATACAGAAAAAAAACAAGATGTTAGTTAGTTTACATTATATACTTGAAATGACTCTTCAACTAATTTTCTATTCTAAAATATTTAATAAAAAGATGAACACGTCGTTTGGACTGGTGGATGTAATTTTAATTTATATTACCTCTAATGACTCATCACCAACAATTATACTAGTAAAGTCAAATATTTTTTTATACGGTAATAATACTAGCAATTTATTGATAATAATACTAGAAATAATTAATAATAAAATGTAATAGTAATAATAATAATAATAATAATAATAATAACAATAATAATTTGTATTAATTAGTAGTAATAAATTTACGTGGCTGGCGAGCAAGGATATTTTAAAAAATATAATGGGCGGCATACTGAAATAAATATACAGCTCATACTAACAATAGTTCAACTTTATGAAGAAGTCTTCCATTTAGAAAAAGATGGGAAATAAATTATAAAATAAAATATTAGAAAACTGCAAAAAGACCGGTAGTAAGGCCAAATATCTGGTTTTCTCATACCACCAACGGTTATGGTGGATGAGTAAGTAGTCCTCCATCGTTAATAAGACGTCCCAAAATAGGATTTTGCGGTGCGGATTTGGATTAACCGTGTCCCAGAACAGATACCGAACATCGGATGAAAAACCTAATAAAAAAAGCTGGTCCTCATCAATTTTGATTAATATTTCATCTCAAAATGATAACAGTAATTTTGAGATTTTAACCAAAAAAAATAATCTTGATATTTTTTGTGTTTTATCCATGGTTAAGAAAATGAGAACAAATATGAAAATCCTATGAATAGAACACGTCACAAGTGAACACAATTATAGGTGGAATGTCAACTTATAGAACTCAATTATATTTGGTAAATAATACATGGTGTTTATTCAGGATTCCTTAGGATTTTTTCTCAAGGGACTCTAAGGAAACACCATGTATTATTTACTAAATATGATTGAGTTGTATGGATTAACATTCCTTTTATAAGTTTCTATTTCTATTTTAATATTTATATTAGAGTATATTTTATTTTATTTTAATTTGGGTAGAGGGTTGTTAGTAGTTGCAAAAAATTTGATAACATGTGACAACATATTCGTAAAATAATAGTAGCAAGTTTACACCTCATGCCTGTCTGTTATCTCCTAAGCTTGCCATGAATTGATGCTTGTGATTGAAATTGCCATACACCTAATCAAAACATATTAGAATAATAATACTCATTAATTAGATCATCCATATCATCATCTCTTTCACCACAGCATGCTATATTAATTTTCATGAGTCACCGGTGTGATCTTGCTCACATTGTCGATTTAAAGTCCGAATAACGGAGGTAAGTCTCGATTGGCTGACAACCGATATAATATTAGTCAATGTAGTAATTGAAGTATTTAATCGAAAACACTAGATTAGGAGACTTACGAGTTTTCCTTTGCGGAAGCGGATCTGCAACAATCACGACTTCAGTTATCAGTCGATAGCAATTATCACAAAGCGGAAGAATTTTTGGCTTCCACGGCATGAATATCCTCTATTAGATATAAGAATTTAATATTCGTTTCCGTTTTTTCCAATAAGAAATATTAACAAAAACTCCTTTTTTTACACCCATAATGGTTTATTTATAGGTTATAAGTAAACTTTAGGACGAGAAGAACAAACTATTGGGCTAATACGCTAATTAGCACCCCTTATAGGTGGACTCGACCCAATAACTTTTTTCAACGGTAATGAATCTTTACAAATTAGAATATGAGATGAACTTAAATAAAGCGACAACTGATGATTCATATAATCGACGATGACTTGCTTGAGATTGAGACATAATTCTGGTTATATGTTAAATTAATTCTCAAAATTTTAATTTTATCAGTCAATGAAGAAAGTCCAACTTTTCATAATGGAATTAAATTTTTATTTAGAGTAAATAGAACTTTTCTTGAAGAAAAGAAATGGTCATAAGACTTTTAGGGGTCGTTTAGTTGCCGGTTAGAGTTATGCAGGTATTAGTTATACATGTATTAGTTATGCAGGGATTAGTTATGCAGGGATAAGTAATGCAAGGATTAGTTATGCAGGTATTAGTTATGCAAAGATTATTTTTTTGAATGTTTGGTTTGTTGTATTAGAAATTGATATACATTATATAAATTTTAAAGTAAAATGCTTGTTTACAACTATACCCCTGGCCTTCTTTTGCATTGTTTTTTCTCTCTTTCCATTTATGTAGGAAACAATTTAGTTAGGAACTTTGGGTGTTACTTTCACTTCTTCGTCATACTACTGAACTATGTGAAGTTTAGACATATTTGATTTTCACTTCTTAGTTTTGGTATTTCCATTTTCTAGTGGCTTCTCCAGTTTGCTTTTGCTAGTTTGTTCTTTAAAAATGAGAGAAGACAAGGTATATAGTTGGCAACTGAAAGCAAGTGAAACCTGTTGACGGGTTGGCAGAGAAATAAGGAAGCCTTATGTGTAAAGTGATAGGGGTAAATTTGTCATTTCAGTATTTTATCCATGTATTACTAATACATGTATTAGTTATTTCATCTTCTACCCCGCATAAAATAATACACAGATTGACTCATAACTTATACATGTATTATTTATGCATAATTGAAAAATGTCAACCAAACATGGTATTAGTTATGCAGAATTTTATACAAAATAACTATTGCCTACCAAACATGGTATAAGTTATGTTACCCCTTATACATGAATAACCTTTCTTCTAACCAGCTACCAAACGACCTCTAAATGTGCAGTCCTAAGGAATCGAAGATGAAGAACGATTCCTGAACAGATGTGCACTCAAGTGTGAGAATTAGAATTGAAAGAATAGAGAGATTGGAATTATTAGTCGAAAGTGGTTCTTACAGAATTATCATACTCCTCTGATCTGTTACACAGTATTTAACTTCCTCTAATTGTAACTAACTTCTTAACCACATTCAGCTGCCTAACGACTTTGATGGAAAAGATTAAAGTGCCCCTAGTTTAACTATGTAAATGTCTAAGATGCCACTATCATATCTTTACTATAATATGCCTATAACAAATTTTCCCCTGCTGAAAAGTCCTTGACCTCAAGGACTAAATTGAGGGAACTACTGCTGAAGTACATGAAGGTCTAACCAAGTACTATCTTCTAGGGAGCAGTTGAACCATTTCACAAGGGCTTGAGTGACTGGTCGTCCATGTTTCGAAATGACCCTTTCTTCTAGGACAGCTTCAGGTTCCAGCACAATGTAGCCATGAGTGGATAAGGTATCTGGCAAGTCTGGGACAGCAGGAGTAGTGCCCACATGCTTCTTTAATTAGGATACATGAAAGGTGTGATGAATTTTGGCATTGGGAGGAAGAGCCAGCCGATAAGCAATCTGTCCAATCTTCTTTATGACTCTGAATGGTCCAAAGTACTTGGGGTTCGATTTATGATAGATGCCCCTTCATGGACATCTGTCTATAAGGTTGCAACTTGACCAATACCATGTCTCCTTCCTCAAAGCTTCTGGGAGTCCTCTTCTTGTCAGCTTGTGCTTTCATTCGGCATTGAGCCAATTGGAGATGGTGTTTCAATAGCCTCACAGTTGCTTCCCTAGACTGTAAACTCCTGTCCACCTGTTCTACTATGGAGCTGTGAGCTGTATAAGGTAAATGCAGTGGTGGTTTTTGGCCATATAGCACCTCAAATGGGGTCATCTTGATGGCAGTGTGGTAATTGGTGTTATACCACCACTCAGCAAGTGGCAGCCAGGTTGCCCACTCTTTGGGCCTATCATTGCACATGCATCTGAAGTAACCCTCAAGACATTTATTAATAATCTTTGTTTGTCTATCAGATTGAGGGTGGTAGGTAGTAGAATGGTGTAATTGAACTCCTTGAACATCAAATAAGGCTTGCCAAAATTTGCTAAGGAAGATAACATCTCTGTCACTCACTATTGTTTGTGGCATACCATGAAGCCTGTAAATGTTATCCAAGAAAGCCTGAGCCACTGTGGAGGTAGTGTAGGGGTGCACTAGCCCAATGAAGATACTTGCTCAACCGATCGACTACTACCAGGATCACAAACTTGTTGTGAGATTTGGGAAGACCTTCAATGAAATCCAAAATGATGTCTTGCCATACTTTGTCAGGAATGGGAAGGGGTTGCAGCAACCCAGGGGATCTGATGTTTTCTCCTTTACATTTCTGGCATGTCTCACAGTTCTTTACAGATTTGTGAACATCTTGCTTCATTTTGCTCCAGTAATATACTTGACTGACTCTAAATAAGGTGGCAGCCATACCAGAGTGGCCTCCCACAGCAGAACTATGCAGGAATTATAAGATCTCTTGTCTCAAAGAAGGGTCTGTGCCTACCACAATCTTACACTTCCTATATAAAACTCCATCTTATAGCATGTATGTAGGATTAGAAATGGGGTCTGTTTGTAGTTGAGTCAGTACTTTTTATAGTTGAGGATCTCCCATGTAAGATTCTTGTACTTTCAAAAGAAAAGTGGAAGTAACAGTAGAAATAGTATGCAGCTGGATATCAGTTGTAGGGCACCTAGACAGTGCATCAACCACCATATTTTCTTTCCCTTTCTTATAAGCAAGGTGTAGTAATACCCCATAAGTTTGGCTAGCCACTTCTGTTTAACTAGGTGTAGATATCCTCTGTTCCAGTAGATATTTAAGGCTATGATGGTCTGTTTTGATAGTGAAATGTCCACCTATCAAATAGGGTCTCCATTTATCAATTGCAGCCACAATGGCCATCATCTCCTTCTCATATACTGACAGTTGTTGGTGTTTATCATTCAAAGCCTTGTTCGTGTAGGCCAGTGGATGGTCAGCTTGCATCAACACAACTCCAATGCCCACTCCACAGGCATCGGCTTCAATGATAAATTCTAAGGAAAAGTTTGGTAAAGCCAGGACAGGTATGGAACTCATGGCTTGTTTTAAGCAGTCAAATGTTGTGGTTGCTGCTTCAGACCATGCAAACTTGTCCTTCTTCAGTAGTTCAGTCAGAGGTCTAGCAATGACCCCATATCCCTTCATGAACCTCCTGTAAAAACCAGTCAGACCCAAGAATCCCCTCAACTCCTTTAGGGGTCGTTTGGTTGGAATATAATTTATACCGGTATAAGTTATGCCGGTATAAGTTATATTGGGATAAGTTATGCTGGGATTAGTTATGCTGGGACTGTTGTTTATTCATTGTTTGGTATGTTGTATTAAGAATGACAATTGCATAATTTCTAAGAAGAAGGTATAAGTTATACCGGTGTTAATTACCCCACCTTATACCTGGGTTACTAACCAAACAGAGTATTAAGGTGGTATTAAATTTTTATACCACCCTTATACCTTCTTATACCTCATACCAAACGACCCCTTAATGATTTTGGAATAGGCCAATTCAGCATTGTTTTCACCTTGTCATGATCCTACAGTCACCCCTGATTGAGTGATAATATGACCTAAGTAATCGACCTTCATTTTCCCAAATGAGCACTTACTTCTTTTAACAAATAAGCTATGTTTCTGTAATACTTCAAAAGGTTGTTGTAAGTGCACTAAATGTTCCGGCCAAGATGGACTATAAATGAGAATATCATAAAAAAAACTAGTATAAATTTCCTCAAATAAGGATGGAATATAGCATTCATCAAACTTTGGAAGGTGGATAGGGCATTTGTTAGTCCAAATGGCATTACTACAAATTCATAATGACCATTGTGAGACCTAAAAGCTGTCTTCTCAATATCATTCTCAGCCATCCTAATTTGATGATAACCTAATCTCAAATCCAGTTTTGAAAAATATTTTGACCCCTCTAACTCATCCAATAACTCCTCTATCACAAGTATAGGGAATTTATCCTTCACAGTACAATTATTTAGCTTTCTATAGTCGATGCAAAGTCTCCAAGAACCATCCTTTTTTTTAACCATAACAATAGGAGAATAGAATGGACTTACACTTGATCGAATGACCCCAGATTCCAGCATTTCTCTAATCATCTTCTCAATCTCATCTTTTTGACTAGCAGGGTATCTATATGGTCTCACATTGATAGGTGAGGTGCCCTCATTCAGTATGATTTTGTGGTCATGACTCCTATGAGATGGCAGACTGGTAGGCACTTCAAAAAGCACTGCATATTGGTCCAGAATCTTCTGTAATTCATCAGGGGGAGGAGTCTCTTGTGAGGTTTAAGTGCTCAGATGGTTCAATGTTGAACTTGAACCCTCCGTTGATTGAATGAAAGCCATTGTCATTGAATTAATCTTGCTGGTTTTGCTTATTACTTTCTGCATTTTGACATCTGCTAACACCTTGAATGATCCAGGTTGGCTGCCCCTCAGTGATACCTTCCACCTATTTGGAACTCCATTTTAAGTTGTTTGAAGTTCCACCTTATGTCTCCTAATGTGATTAGCCACTGTATCCACAAAACTACATGAGTGCCTCCTAGAGGATCACAAACATATCATCTTTAAATGCTATACCGTGCATATTCCATGTCACCCCACAAGTCATGACATAGCTATGCACTTTGCTTCCATCTGCTACAGATACAGCAAAAGAAGGAATACATTGTAGCTTGCATCCTAATTTCTTAGAAATTGCCAAATCCATGATATTATGGGTAGAACCAGAATCGATTAGAACATGCACCATTTTGCCTTTCACAGCTCCCTTTACTCTCATAGTTTTGTAATCACTTGTACCATCAAGTGCATGTACTGACACCTGTGGTTGCAAGGCTGATTTTTCAGAATTTTCAAGATCCACTCCTCCATCTTCCCACACCTCTTCTTCTACCCCTTCTTCTTCATCCAAATCCAGTATGAACAACTGTTTCCTCCTATTATATTTGTGATAGGAGTAGACTTTTCATTACACCAGCAGCACAAGCCTTATGCCCTCTTTTCATCCATTTCCGTAGGTGATAATCTCCTAGTTCCTGGAATAACAGACTTGTTACCAGACTTGGTATTTCTTCCACCCCCATACATTTTCATACTACCCCTTCCTTGATAAGAACTAGACCCTTGACTATTTGCACTCCAAGAACTATGAGGAGTAGGAAGTAATGCTCTTGAACTCCTAACTAATGTCTGAGTCTGACCATGTTGTAGCTTCAATGATTGTTCTACTAAACGAGCTTGGCTATAAGCCTTCATCAAGGTTCGAGGACCCAACATCCTCACTTGAACTTCAATTTATGGTTTCAGATTTGCCAAGAATATGCTGATAGAGTGTTCCTCTGTTAACTCTACTTGATTCAACAACTCATCGAACTTATCCAAAAACTCCTGAACACCCCCAGTTTGTTTGAAAGCTACCAACTCTACCATAGGATCTGCATGTTCAATGTCCCCAAGTCGAAGGTACACAGCTCTTACATAGTCATCCCGATTGGGAAATCTTCCCATTCTTTGTTTCGTATACATCTTACGCCACTGTAAGGCCTTACCTTCCATATTAATGGAAGTTGTTTGGACCATATTTTCTTCTGCAATTCCTTCATAATCAAAGAATTGCTCGACCTTGTATAACCACCCATTAATATCCTCCCCATTAAATCTAGGAAAGTCAAATCGTTGATATCTACCATTGTGATTAAGGTTATTACCTTGTGACTGATTTCCCCCATTTTCCGCCGTCTCTTGGGTTGTCTGGGTCGCCGGATGTCACGACTCCAAATCACCCCGGTCGTGATGGCGCCTATCACAGTACTAGGCAAGCCAATTCAACAATTACATCGAGTTCTTTTTATAAATTCATTTTTCTAAAACAGATTAAGTCTCAAATCTTTCATACTAATATGTATCAACAGAAATACGCGAAAAACAAGTATGTAAATACATCAACCTAGCCCGAATCTGGTGTCACTAGTCATGAGCCACTAAGTACAACTCAACACTGTCTCCTTAATACAAATAAGTCTGAAATATAAAGTACTAGGATAGGAAGGAGAAAGGTAGGGCTGCGAGCGTCGTGCATCTACCTTGCAATCTCCGAATAAAACTCTGAAGATGCAGAAAGCTCTCACTCTGATGCTCGGGCACCTGGATCTGCACACAAGGTACGGGGAGTAACGTGAGTACGCCAACTCAGTAAGTAACCAAAGTAAATAAAGTCTGAGTGCAGTGACGAGCATTTAAAATCATATGCATACTTATCAAGAATTTCAACAGAAATATCAAAGTCAAAATCTGCAGTTCAATAACCAAATGTCTTGTAAAATCTCTAGTTTCAATGAAAATCCTTTAAAATATTTATTCAATATTTTCAATAGAGGCTCAGTATAAAAGAAGAGTGAAAACAGGAAATCTCACAAACAAGCCCCTCGGGAAAAGTATCACTCATAAGTATAGCCTCTCGGGCAAGCCTCTCAGTCACTCGTGACTCAGCTCACACTCAGCACTCCAGCTCAATAGATATCTCATAATAATAACCGCTGCGGCGTGCAGCCCGATCCATATATATACAAATATCGCTGCAGCGTGCAGACCGATCCATAATATATATAATCCTCACCATTAGGTCCTCAACCTCTCTCAGTCATTAACCTCACGGCCACTCGGGCATTTCAGTGAAAATCAGGGAAACTCAGCCCAAACAGTTTTCATATATTAAGAATTAGAGTAATGAAGCCAGATTAAATAATAAACAGGTAAAACGTGACTGAGGATATGCTTTCAAATCAAAACAGTGTGAGGAAAGTAGTAAAACACCCCTAAGGGTCTAAACAGTTCGGCACAAAGGCCCCAAACATGGCATTTAGCCCAAGTTAACAATTTCTAAAACACATGGATATCATATACAGTATATCAAAATATGCAACTATATAGTCGCCAAGGGACGGACCAAGTCACAATCCCCATGGGTGCACGCCCACACGCCCGTCACCTAGCATGTGCGTCACCTCATTTATCAAAACAGTATGAAATTACGGGGTTTCATACCCTCAGGTCTAGATTTACAATCGTTACTTGCCTCAAACCGGATGAAATCCTACTCCGCGACGCCCTTGCCTCTCGACTCGGCCTCAACTCGCCTCAAATCTATCCAAAATCAGAATCATAACATCAAAATATGCTAAGGGAACAAAGCCCACGCGAAAATAATCAAATTACATCAAAAATCCCGAAATTGGTCAAACCCGACCCCCAGGCCCATGTCTCAGAATCCGATAAAAATCATATCAATAGAATCCTTATCCTCCCACGAGTTCATACATACCAAGAACATCAAAATCGAACCTCAAATGGCCCCTCAAATCCCCAATTTACACTCTCCAATTTCAAGCCCTAATTCCCCAATTTTGGGCTTTAAATCCCACTAATTTCATGTCTAATTAGTTAGAAATCATCATAGAATCGAGTATTGAGTTCAAAAATCTTACCTCCAAGTGTTTCCCTTCGAATCCCTCTTCAATCCCTCTCAAAAAGCTTCAAAACCGCTCCACAATGGTGAAAAATGGCTAAAAATCGCGAAGACCTCTAAACATTCTGCCCAGGGATTATTTCCTTCTTCGCGAACGCGGTCAAAGCCTCGCGTTCGCGAAGCACAAATTTCCAGCTCAATCTTTTCCTCTTTCGCAAACGCGAACTCCACCTCGCGAACGCGAAGCTTTAGCTGCCCAAGCCTTCACGAATGCGGCCCTTCCTACGCGAACGCGATGAACAAACTACCAGGGCCCCAGCTGCTCCAACTTCCCTATGCGAACGGGGACCTACATCGCGTTCGCGATGCACACTCTGCCTCACCCTTAGCGAACGCGGAACCAACATCGCGAATGCGAAGAGTAACTCACCTGCCTCACTCCACATCCCTTCATGAACGCGAGAACCCTCTCGCGAACGCGAAGGACAAATATCTGCAACAGAAACCAGAAAAATCTGCAACTCCCCAAACCAAGTATTTGATCCGCTAACCTCCCGAAACTCACCCGAGGCCCTCGGGACCTCAACCAAACATGCCAACACATCCCATAACATCATTCAAACTTGGTCGAGCCTTCGAATCACTCAAAACAATATTAAAACACCAAATCAACCTCGGATTCAAGCCTAAGAACTTATAAACTTTCAAATTCCACAAACAACTCCGAAACCTATCAAATCAACTCTGAATGACCTGAAATTTTGCACACACGTCACAAATGCCACTACGGACCTACTCCAATTTTTGGAATTCCATTTTGACCCCGATATCAAAATTTTCACTACCAACCGGAAAGCGCCAAAATTCCAATTTCGCCAATTCAAGCCTAAATCTACCATGGACCTCCAAATTACATTCCGATCACGCTTCTAAGTCCCAAATCACCTAACGAAGCTATCCGAGCCATAAAAACCAAATTCCGAGATCGTTTACTCACAAGTCAACTTCCAGTTGACTTTTCCAACTAAATGGCCAACTTAAGAGACTAAGTGTCTCATAACACTCCAAAACTACTCCAAACCCGAATCAACCAACATGATACGATGAAATATAGCTGAGCAACACATAAGAAAGCAAAAATGGGGGAAACGGAGCGGTAACTCATGAAACGACCGCCCGGGTCGTTACACCGGAGCTCCATTATTGGCCGACATCGCCATTAACATTTGTCTGATTTCCCCCAACGTGTCCCCTTGTATGCGCACTTGTTCACGCAGTTCATCTATCTCACGTCTTATTTTTCCATTTCTGGTGTTTGCCTCCGGCATGTTTCTGATCGGAATTCGCCTCGCTCTGATACCAATGAAATGAGCTCATTGAAGAACTTTAATTGTGCAGTCCTAAGGAATCGAAGATGAAGAACAATTCCTGAACAGATGTACACTCAAGTGTGAGAATTAGAATTGAAAGAATAGAGAGATTGGAATTATTAGTCGAAAGTGATTCTTACAAAATTATCATACTCCTCTGATCCTGTTACACAGTATTTAACTTCCTCTTATTGTAACTAACTTCTTAACCACCTTTCGGCTGTCTAACAACTTTAATAGAAAAGACTAAAGTGCCCCTAGTTTAACTATGTAAATGTCTAAGATGCCACTATCATATCTTTACTGTAATATGCCTATAACAATCACACACAAACATTGTGTTGAGAATTAAAAAAAACAGGATAAGCTTGATGAATATAAAAAACTGAACAAGTGGGAAGTGCATATCAATACTCTAAATGAAAAATCCAGTAAAAGTAAAAGTCGCTAGTAAAGAAAATTAAAACCCACTCTGTCGAAAATTGAAAAGTACTCATCAACAACAGAGATATCTTAATCTCATGCACACGAAATTAAGTTTATATTTAGAAAGATATATATCTTTCAAATTTTGCTTCTCATATTACCAATTTTTTTCCCGCATAGCTAGTCAACCGACTCTCATTGAGATGCAACATAATCCCTGTTAGATAGGTAAACACAAAACACCCAACATATTCTCACTTGGGAATTTAACGTAATTTCATGGCTAGATGTAAAAAGAAAAAAAAGGAGAAAAGATAAGGTGAAAATTGCAAAAGTGGGAGTATATTGGGTGTAGGATAAAAAAAAAGAGAGGCGAGAACAACGAATTGTGTACCTTATTGATGCAGCGGAAATCGTTGAACTCACCATCAAAAGAATTGCCTCAAGTCGAACTTTGAATCACCAAGAAACAAAGCTTAATTCACAAACTAAAAGCCTTCCTTTCTGTGTATGTGATTTTTGTTGGGAGAAGAAAAGAGTTTTCACACACTTTTTTGACAGTTCTTCTGTAGAACAGATATATAGAAGAGGAATAGAAGAAACTACCGATGAAAACCACCACTCCACGTTCTCACGTCTCTCAAAATAACGTACGGTGGTTTTAGGAGTAATAAAACCTACGTGTAACCTCCTTAAGTTTTATCTCTTTTAAAACGGGTCGGGTCAGACCACATGGGCGACCCACGACCCAAACCTTATATCCACCATTGGGAATTTAATTCAAAAAGATCATTGTATTGAGAAAAATATATAGTTTACACATGGACGTCTCTCGAGAAGACACGTGGCAGTAGCGGCATGATGGATATGAGTCAGCGGTCAGCTAATACCGGATACAGATATGTGACCGGTATTATGTGAATTTCATGGACACAAAAATCAAATAAGTAAATTTGAAAGCAAGGTATCGGTTGAAGAAAATAACATTAAAGATGCAGTCGTTACAGAAAATCTCACCATTTATTCATAACGTTATGCGACCATCAAGAGAGATTTTTGTTCATCTTTAAGAGGGCGAGATTTGATGATCTTGTCTCCTCACATTTACTATAGATAACAACATTTGTACTCATTATAGGAACAGAATCAACAAGAATCAGCAAATCTATCTTTCTTTCTCTCATTTTCATAATTTTATACGAAAAGTCTTTTTGTTGAAATTTTCTTGTTAGCTTGATTCCAGTGGAATTTATCTAAAATACAGACTTGTTCTTTCTTAAAATATCTTATTTCGTTATCTTATTTCTTTGTAATTTACTAATCAGATAATCTTTATTCACGTATTTATAAACCATATATACAAATTCAACTGTACCTTTTTACAAAGAAATATTTTGGCACCCACCGTGGGGCTTAAACGATTGTGATATTATTTTGATCTACTCATTTTTTACTAACTTGCTTTAAAGCTTTTCTATTCTAGTAATCGTATTATAACTATGGCACACAATGATATCAACAATTTGCTCAACGTTGGTGCGAATAATGATAACGAACCTTTGGGCAACGTATTACCTGTACGCAGTGGGTCGCAACAAGACGATTCAACTAATGAAACTCACTATGATGGAAACGAATCAACTTCAAGTCGGGTGGAGAGGAATACTTGGCGTGCAAGGAGTCCCACTCCTGTCGACTTGGACGATGAGCCCATTACCGATACCGTAAAAGTTTTAAGAGAGCAACAAAGAGAAATTATGAATCATCTCTTAAGACCAGATAATGTGTCACGACCCAAAATCCACAGGTCGTGATGGCACCTAACCCGACCCGTTAGGTCAGACAATTAACAGTCAACACAATTCTAATAAAATAAACATGATCAACAATTGATATAGCTGGATTCCAAACAACATCCCAAGGACTGGTAGTACAAGACATGAGCTACTAAGACTAGATTATTGTAAAAACGGATATGAAATAAATTCAACTTCTGTTTCAAAATGTACTTAAACAGAATTTAACTCTAGAACTACCCAGGGACAAGTGGTAGCCACATCCGGAAGGCACGAAGATCTTCAGAGTCAGCTCCCGACATCACCCGCAGCTCCGCTCCAAATTCTGCACGCAAGGTACAGAAGTGTAGTATGAGTACAACCGACCTCATGTACTCATTAAGTATATTGACTAACCTCGGTGAAGTAGTGACGAGGCTTTTTAGTTAAAAGATACTCACTGATATAACCTGTACAGAAGACTAGCAATAGAACAATACTAGAACATAATAAAATAGCGTACAAGGAAACAATTACGCGAAGCAGTAAATGATTTCTAGAAGAACCACGATTAATATTCCTTAATATCACGACCAATCCTTTCCTTAGAGCGATAACTAGCAAATCACAGTAATAAATCCATAACTTTCACTGTGTGAGAAATATACTCAAGACATCAAATCCAACGGCACGACAACAACCTTTGTGCATTTATCTCATCCGCACCAAATATACGTGTAACAGTACCAACCAGGTGAAATAAATGCGGATAACAGTAATGACAAGGTAGGAAATATAGGAACGATGACATCAATTAGGAAAGAAGAACATAATTTCACCTAACTAGCATGGTAGAAGGCATAGATGTAGATATAACAAATAAGAGGGGAACGCATGATCTTTTTAAGCTAACAAGTAGAGGCGTGAATGGCTAACATGGTAGAAAGCTTATACTAAAGTGCAACAAACTAGATACGACATGGTTATAGATATAACAGCAGGAAGGAGGCATGACATTTGCAAGTTAAACAAGTAGAAGGCATGGGCAACACAACAACAATTGAGATAGAGAACAAAGACATAACAACAACGACAAGCCACATAGGAAATATAGGTGCAACAATAACAGGTCAAGGTAAAGGCATGAATGTATACACAAGAAAAAGATATCACAACATAATGCATATCCCTCGTCCTCGCCTGCACGGAAACTTTCTTCGTGCCATGAACTCGTGATAATATAAAAGCATGATGATATAAATGAAATGACATGGCATCACCCTTCGTGCTTTTACTCTCATCTTCACATGATAATGTAAATGAGATCAGGATAATATAAATGAAATGGCACGGCATCACCCTTCGTGTTTTTACTCTCAAATGAAATGGCACGACATCACCCTTCGTGCTTTTACTCTCAAATGAAATGGCACGGCATCACACTTCGTGCTTTTTCTCTTTCATTCACTTGATAAAATATATGAATGGCACGACATCACTGTCATGCCCCAAACTTAGGGAGGCATGGCTGGCACTCGGTGCCGCACTGACCCGAGTGAACCATTCTGTAACTCATGATCATTCGACCAAAACTGGAACATACATAGGTCGAGTTAGCTGAACTCATTCCTTTCGTAACTATCAAGGGCCCACATGGCCACAACTTATAATGTACAACTGTAAGTGGGAAAAACACTATATCACTAAACCATTTTTCTTAAAACATGAATACATATGGGCCGTCAAGGCCTCTAACATACTGTACAAAATAAACTTGTGTCTACAAAACCTCTAAGATTATTTGACATAAAATGGGACAGGGTACCGACCTACCCATAAGTCTATAGTAAAACTCTGACACGATGTCTCATAGACTCGGCTGCACTCCGAATTAGGTGGAGTTTTACCGATCCTTCGCTGAATGCTAACCTCGTCTACTATGAGGGCTCGTCAAACTGATTATCTATACCTGCAGGCATGAATGCAGCGTCCCCAACAAAAGGACGTCAGTACGAATAATGTACCGAGTATGTAAGGCATGTAAATCAGTATATAAAGGACATGGAAGGAACATGGAGTAAATGACTCAACCTGTAAGTCTGGATAGCTTTGTAAATCATGAAATATTTTTAATGTCATGCATATTCATATAAATGTCATGTAATGCATAGGTTTGTACGTACATAACATCATCAAGCCTCTGAGGGCATTCCATCATATCATCTCGGCCACTGTGGGCAAATCATCAACGTATACCAGTTGATCAGGTGGTGATCAGGTGGTGGTGCGTATATAACGCCGTAACTTTTTTCCATATCCCATATACATATATATACATATATATACATATATATACATATATACGCGTATATAACGCCGTCTGAGTCATGGGTAAATGCACATGTAAATGAATGCAATGCATGAGAAATACATTAACAAAACTTCTCGGAACGTCAAAAGACCATTATAGCTCTGATTAATATCATTTTACAGGAATAAATAACATAGACATCATTTTCTCAAAATAATAATCAAGGTTTAAAGGGAAGTAGGCCCCATTAATTTAAGGAGAAAAATTATTTATTTACTGAACCTGGGTTACTAAACTACATGCTAATCAATTGGTGAAGCATTTTTAGACAAGTATTGATACAAACAATCCACACTTGATAATAGCCATGTAATTGGATTAATCCATAATCCACTAGAGCAACTTATTTTTGATGATAACTTTCTTAATCTACACTGGTTAGTATACTCAATCGTCATAATTCATCATTTTGCCGACAACTTATCTTCCACTCATTTAGTACAAGAAGAATGGATAAACAAAAGTTGCACTAAACATAAACAAAATGTTCAATAACACCAGATATGGAATTATTTGTGAAGCAAATATAACACGACTTGGAAGATGTAAGGAGTCGAACTACAATTTCAAGAACATAGTCACCGTAACCCAGTGCTTAATAAAAGATTCAAGTACGATGAAATATCAATTCAGAAAACTTTGCAATGATTTTCATAGTTATTAAGCAAAGATAAGGTTAAAGTGGATGGTCTAACAAACTCCTTTGAATTAGTATCGGAATTTGCATATCAATTCAAAACTTATGTATTTTTCTGAGACCCATGAATAGATAAAAAATAATAGGAGACATGGAAATTCAAGAACATAGGCACCCCTAATACTTCTATGAATAGAGTCATTTAAGGAAGTTGTGCATTTGCTCGTTTCTTCTGTATAACTTGAATCATGTCAAAAAGAAAGAAGGGATGACCTTAACATACCTGAGTCGATTCTCTTGACAATCTCTCCAACACACGTTGATTGCGACAAAACACGGAACAAGTCATATGAAAAGCTCGAAGCAATCACGTAGCTATGCAAAGAAAATCTTCATCAAGTCTACCTACATGCCCACTAAAACTGTTGGATAGTATCATTGAAACCTTGTGGAAAAGCTTAAGTCCTGAATCTTACTAGGAATGTCTTAGCATCTAGAATCACATTAAAAAGCTTTGATCACCAGAATTTCGACCAGAAGTTACTTAAATTAGCCGACATGGTAGTTGGATGTGTATTGGCTACTGAACATGTATATTTGTGTTTCATACTCTCAGTTTTTATAGGCAATCGGAAATGTTCCTAGCACATAGGCAAAATGGATCTTCTCTTCACTTCTGTTTGGTAGTGTTCCAGGAAAGCAGTTACTCTTTATTACTTGATGACGATTACTGGCCTTGCTAGGGCATTTGAGTAGCATCTCATTTATGCCTTTATACAACAGTTTTATTCCTTATAAAGGTATTTTTTGTAATCAATAGGTGATAGTGACAAATGCACAAGAGTTGAGTTAAAGAAGGATAAGCTTACCCTTCTAAATGCCACCTATATTAATGACTTAAGAGTCATTTTAAATTGAAAGGGGGGCTGCCACGTGCAAGATTTATTAGCCTTATCCAATAAACCAATTAGTTAGTTAATCTTTCACTAAAATTACTAATTACCCAATTATTCACATAATTAATAATCATCTCAACTTACTTAAAATACTACTCACTTTTAATACACTTTATATACCTTACTATCATGGTCATGTGGTATCATACAAAATAAATACATATACTATTATTTCATTAAAACATCCATGTAAAAATACATATATTTTCTCAACTTCTAATTTTCTAATCTCATATAAAGAGTACAAATTTTCGTATGCTTAGTTCTTAAAATGGTAAAAAAAAAACCTTCTTTTCTTGTGAAAAAAAAAATAATAATTCATATCTTATAATAAAGAAAAATTCATAAACTTTTCTCATATTATGCGTATAATTTCAAACATATTCGAAAGTAGTAATATTAATAACTATATAAAATTATATTTTTCAAACCACCCTTTTTTTCTTTACAAAAATGTTTCACTCAAAATACTATATATATATATATATATATATATATATATATATATATATATATATATATATATGTAACAATATCAAGGTTGTTAAACATTACAGGGTGTAACAATCACCCTTCGTGCTTTATACTCTCCCTCACATGATAATATAAAAGCAATGGCACGACATCATCCTTTGTGCTTTACACTCTTCCTCATCAAGAATATGTATATCAATGACAAGCAAGGTAGGAAGCATAAATATCATCAAGAAGAGTGGTTAAACGAATATTTCAAATGAACCCCAATCACAACTTTCAAGCAAACAATAGATCAATAAAACCTCAAGACCCTTATTGTTCAAGTATTTCAACAAATCTCAAGAATGATCTACAACTCGAGCGTAGAACCTAATATCTCAATAATAACGGCAGTAGCAATGTATTAATGATTAAGCATGATGAAGACCGACTTAGACACATCAATGTTACTCTAAATCCCGTCAAATTTTAATCAAGTTATGATAAACTAAATCTTTGTTTCTAACATTTAATTCTGTATTCTTAGTAATCTAGAAGTCAAGTAAGACATGAAGCAAGAAGGTCACGTAAATCTACAAGGCACAATTAATCATATAATTTACCCCCAAGCGTGATTAACCTTGGCACATACATATACGCTCGTCACTTCATATATGCATCACCCCCGCATGTAGCAAACAATGGAAATTAGTAGGAAAAATTCTCTCAACAAAGTTAGGCAAGATACTTACCTCAAACAAGCCAAAAGCAACTCGAATACATCAAATAATACCCAAGGAAACAAACCCAAACGATAAAGGTCGAATCTTTAATCAAAAGCCCAAAGTTAACCAAAAAGTCAAACCCGAGCCCGCATCTCGGAATCTAACAAAACTCACAAAATCCGATAACCCATTCAATTACGAGTCCAACCATACTAGTTTCACTCAAATTCGACTCCGCATCTATGTTCAAAACTAAAAATTTACTTTGTGAAATTTTAGACAAAACCCCCCAAAATTACACTTTGAAATCATCAATCAAATGCCAAAAACAAAGATGGATTCATGAAATATAACCAAAATCGAGTATAGATGTAATGACCCGACCGATCGTTTTTCTTTCTAGAACCCTGTTCCCCTAAATAAGACTTCCCGTACTTGCTTTTACTGATTTATGATTGCGGGAAGGAGTAGTTCGGGATTTGGAAGAGTTTGGGTTGAAATCGGAACACTTGGTTTCTTAAGGTTGGCTTAAGAGGCCAAGTTTTTCTTCGGTCAACATTTTGAGTAAACGACCTTGAAATCGGGATTTGACGGTTCCAATAGGTTCGTATGATAATTTCTGACTTGGGCGTATGCTCAGATCGGGTTTTGGGTGACCCGGGAGCATTTGGCGCCTAATAGCAAAAGTTGATTTTGAAGGTTTTAGAAGTTCTTTAAAATTTTGTTTGGAACGGGTTTTGGTGATATCGAGGTCCAAACGGAATTTCAGGATCGGGAATAGTTCCGTAGTATCATGTAATACTTGCACACAAAATTTGGTGTCATTCCGAGTAGGATAAATACGTTTCGGCGCATTTGAAGTAAATTGAAGAACTTGAAGTTCTTAAGTTTGATTCAATTGGTTTTAGGGTGTGATTCTTGGTTTTAATGTTGTTTCGGGCGTTTCGAGAGTTTGAGCGAGTCCGTTTTATGATTCCAAACTTGTTGGTATGTTTGGGCGGGCCCCGGGGGCCCCGAGTGCCAATCGGACGAGGCTCGAACCAAGTTGAGAATTTGGAACCACAGCAGAATGCACCAGATCTGTCATAACCGCACCTGCGGTTGGTTAGCCGCAGGTGCGGGCTAAGTCTCGCAGATGCAGCTAAGGGAGGCTGCTCGAATTCCGTAGGTGCGGCCCCTCCTCCGCAGAAGCTTTAAACCGCCCCCAGTCGGCCCAGGAATTTCCGCAGAAGCGAGGGCGCAGATGCGACCCTTGGACCGCAGGTGCGGAAAAGCTGGAGGCAGTGAGGTTCATTTAATACGGACTTAGACCAATTTTTACACATTTCACTCACTCTTTGGGCGATTCTTGAAGCTTCTTGAGAGGGATTTTCACCTAGCTTTTGGAGGTAAGTAATTTCTACCAAATGTGAGTTAAATACTTAGATTATGGGTGGATTAACATGTAAAATTAGTGAAAAATAACGGTTTAGAGGAAGACCTAGGGTTTTGATCAAAATGCGATTTTTCACGAAAATGATTATGAAACTTAGTGAAAATCATATATTATGCTCCTAAGGTTATGGGTAACAATTTCCTTCAAACATTTCCGGAATCCGGGCACGTGGGCCCGGGGGTGAATTTTAGGAATCTTGCCTTTGGGGTTGGATAATCGCTTTAATAGTTAGAATATGAACCTTTGAACATGTATTGATTAGTTTTTATACTATTTGAATAGTTTTGGATTGTTCGGCTCCGATTTGAGGGTTTGAGCGCATTCTTGAGTTGGAAGTAGGCTCTGAGACGAGGTAAGTCTCTTTCCTAACCTTTCAAGAGGGAAATTTCCCCATAGGTGAACTTAATCAATATGTGCTTATTTGTGGGGGGCTACGTATGCACGAAGTGACGAGAGTCCATACGTAGCTACTATTCCTGATTATGTCCGGATAGTTTTAGGTTTACACCATGCTTTGTGGACACCGTTATTTGATTATGCTTGCTAATTGTAACAAATGGGATTAAGTTGAGGATTTCTAAGGACTTAAAGGCTTCGAGTTGAATTGTCTTTATTTTTTTTAAAAAGAATCAAGAAAGGGTTATGATTTAAATGATAAAATTATACTTGACCGCGTCGCACGCATGATCCGCGAGCGGGGTAATTCCTTAATTTTATATTTTTACCGTATCGCATGTATGATTCGCGAGCTGGGTGAATATATGCATCTATGGTTCGCGCCGTTCGACCCTCGGCAGTGCACAGTTAACATTTATGTTGGATCGGGCCGAACGTACTCGGTGGAATTTGGGTGTGACAGTAGAACTAGAAGTCCCTTTTATAACTTGTATAAATTCATCATTTAGAGATCATTTGTTTTAAATGAAAGAAGTGTTTTGGGTTCTTAAATATGTTGAAAGAATTTTTCAGCTATTTCATGTTCTGAGTTCTATTGATATCTCTACATATCTTGTTTATTTAGAATTTCATATTATTATATTGTTGGCCCTAGTAAGTGTCGGAGTCGACCCCTCGTCACTACTTCTTCAAGGTTAGACTAGATATTTACTTGGTACATATTTTTATGTACTCACGCTACACTTTTGTACTTGATTGTACATGATCTGAGGCAGGTGCATCTGGGCACCAGTCCGGCGCATAGATTCGATCCCCAGCTCGAGACTTTCCCGGTGAGCTGGCCTTTTGAGCCATTTTATAGCAGCTGGAGTCTCTCTTACGCTTCATTTTATGTCTATTCCTTTTCAGACAATATGCTAGCATTCTTTTGTATATTCTAATACATTGCCCACATACTTGTGACACCAAGTCTTGGCACGTACACTAGTAGACTTATGACTTTGGTTTTTCTTACATGCCTTCGATTTGTATTCGTTGCTTCCATTTATTTATGTTAAAATTACAAACTTCTAGATCTTTTTAACAAACAAGGAAAAGTCACTACTTACTAATTTATTTAAAAACAGGAAATCACTAGATTGATCAGTGTTGGCTTGCCTAACAACGGTGTTGGGCGCCATCACGACCTATAATGGAATTGGGTCGTGACAACATGGTATCAGAGCACGAGGTTCACGTAGGTATCACAAGTTATGGGCATGCCTAGTAGAGTCTTGCGGATCGGTGCGGAGACGTCCGTACTTATCTTCGAGAGGCTATTGGGTGTTAGGAAACTACTCTTTATTCGTCTCCTATCGTGCAGTTGATGGTATACTAAGTTTCCTTCTTTTATTCTCTCACAGATGGTGAAGACGCATACAACGGATGTTCCAGACCCGGGAGGAGCTGCTCCCCCCGTGCTAGAGGCTGAGGTAGAGGTCGAGGCCGAGGGAGGGCACCGGCCCAAGGTAGAGGATGAGGGCACCCAGATCTGCCCCAGTAGCACCACCAGTGGATCCAGTAGAGGATCCCATCATTGAGAAGCAGGGTGAGGTGCCCGTAGCCGAGCCTGCCCGAGTAGATTTCATGACAGCATCAGGCTTTCAGGAGGTCATTGGCCGTATGCTGCAGTTGATGGACACTATGACTCAGGCTGGTTTATTTCTAGCAGACCCAGCCATATCTCAAGCAAGAGGGGGAGCACAGACCCCTACTGCTCAGGCTCCTGGGCATGCAGCTGCAGTATATCAGACTCCGGGTACACTACCTGTGGGCGGGGCCCAACTAGTTGCCACGGCTGCACTTGAGCCCAGACCAGCTGCGGACGGCGATCCGTAGAAGCTATTGGACAGATAGACTAGGCTACACCCTCCTATCTTCGGGGGTGAGTGGCAGATCCCCAGGACTTCATTGATCGGTGCAGGGACATACTGCACAACATGAGGATATTGGAGTCTCATAGAGTGGATTTCACTACTTTCCAGCTGGAGGGTAGGGCCCGTAGATGGAGGCAGTCTTACCTTCTTGGCAGACCAGCGGGTTCTCCTCCCATGACTTGGGACCAGTTTACACGACTTCTATTGGACAGGTATATTCCACCCTCTCAGAGAGAAGAGTTGCAGTGTCAGTTTGAGCAGCTCGATCAGGGTCAGATATTTGTGACCGATTATGAGGCGAGATTTCCTGCGTTATCTCGCCATGCACTTATGATACTTCCTACGGACGCAAAGTGGGTGTGGAGATTTGTTGCAGGGTTGCACCTCGGTATTCGGGCTAGCATAGCCCGAGAGGTTGAGATGGGTACTGATTATTAGCTAGTGGTGGAGATTGCTCAAAAGATTGAGGGCTATCACCAGAGGGGTAGAGAGCAGATGCATCAGGACAAGAGGACTCGATTTTCTGGAGAGTTTAGAGGTGTCCCGGCAAGGGGCAGAGGTTAGTTTGGGAGGGGTCAGCCTAGCAGGCCCACATATCTAACACCACCACCACCTATTCGGGGTGCTCTAGTGCGACCCTATTTCATTGCTATGTCAGAGAGCTCTTATCGTCCACCAGCTCATCAGGGTCCTTCCAGTGCCTATTACAGAGCCATGCCAGAGAATTCATACCGTCCACCAGCCATTTAGGGTCTTCTAGTGGATATTCAGGCCATCAGGGTCAGACTTTGGGGCAGCAGTCTATGGTACCGAGAGGTTGTTACGAATGTGGAGATTTGGGTCACATGAAGAGGACTTCCCCAGACTTCGGGGCAAGGCAGTACAGCATGGTCATCAGCCCATGATTGCAGCACCAGCCGCCCGATCGCCTAGAGGTGGGGGACAGGCTGGTAGGGGCCGTCCTAGAGGAGGAGGTCAGGCAGGGAGAGGTCAACCAGCTATTGTTTAGCCAAGTGGAGGCTAACCAGTCGGCGCTCCAGCTAGATTCTATGCTTTTCCGTCCAGACCAGATGGAGTGACCTCAGATGCCGTGATCACAGGTATTTTTTTTGTATGCGGTAGGGATGCTTCGGTATTATTTGATCCAGGGTCTACCTCTTCATATGTGTCATCTCTGTTTGATCATTTCCTAGATATTCCTCGTGAGCCCTTGGGTACTCCTGTTTATGTGTCCACTCCTGTGGGCGATTCTGTGGTTACGGTTCGGATCTACCGGTCCTGTGTGGTCACATTTGGTGGTTATGAAACTAGAGCGGACCTTCTGCTACTTGATATGATCGACTTTGAGGTCATCCTGAGCATGGACTGGTTATCCCCATATCACGCCATCATTGATTGTTCATGCCAAGACTGTTACTTTAGCGATGCTAGAGTTGTCGAGATTGGAGTGGAAGGGTTCCTCCGTTAGTACATCTAGTCAGGTTATCTCTTTTTTGAAGGCTCGACATATGGTCGAGAAGGGTTGTTTGGCTTATCTAGCTTATGTTCGGGACACCACCGCAGAGTCTCCGACGATTGATTTAGTGCCAGTAGTCCCAGAATTTGACGATGTGTTCCCTTCTAACCTTCCAGGCATGTAATCGGATCGTGATATTGATTTATGTATTAATTTGGCTCCAGGTACCCAGCCTATATCTATCCCACTGTACCGTATGGCTCCGAAAAAGTTGAAGGAGTTGAAGGAGCAGCTTGAGGACTTGTTAGCAAAGGGGTTTGTAAGACCAAGTGTATCACCTTGGGGTGCACCAGTGTTATTTGTGAAGAAGAAAGATGGGACTATACAGATGTGCATTGATTACTGCCAGTTGAATAAAGTTATCATCAAGAACAAGTACCCGTTTCCGCGTATCGATGATTTGTTTGATCAGTTGCAGGGTGCTAGGGTGTTCTCTAAGATTGACTTGAGGTCAGGGTACCATCAGCTGAAAATTTGGGACTCCGAAGACTGCCTCCCGTACTAGATATGGGCATTATGAGTTTCTAGTGATGTCCTTCGGCTTGACTAATACCCCAGAGGCGTTTATAGATTTGATGAACCGGGTATTCAGTCCTTATACTGATTCCTTTGTTATTGTCTTCATTGATTACATCTTGATTTACTCACGTAGCTTGGGGGAGCACGAGTAGATTTGAGAGTGGTACTTCAGACCTTGCGGGAGCAAAAGCTATATGTTACGTTCTCCAAGTGTGAGTTTTGGCTAGAGCCTATGGCATTCTTGGGGCATGTTGTATCAGGAGAGGTATTAAGGTGGATCCCAAGAAGATTGAGGCAGTCAGAATTGGCCACGTCCCACTTCAGTGACTGAGATCAGGAGTTTCCTGGGGTTGGCAGGTTATTATCGCCTATTTGTGCAGGGCTTTTCATCCATTATGGCACCTCTAACTAGATTGACCTAAAAGGGTGCTCTGTTCCGTTGGTCCGATGATTGTGAGGCGAGCTTTCAGAAGCTCAAGACAACTTTGACTACATCACCGATCTAGTGTTGCCTTCCGGTTCGGGGATGTATATGGTGTGTTGTGACGCTTCACGCGTTGGCTTAGGTTATGTATTGATGCAGGAGGGGCGAGTTATTGCATATGCTTCGCGTGAGCTGAAGATTCATGAGAAGAATTACCATGTGCACGATTTAGAGTTGTCACACCTCCTTTTTCCCGAGGGGATATGGAGTTTTTCCAATTAAAGTGACATTAATCGACATGGTATTATTTATTTATATTTCAGAGTCGCCACTTGGGATAATTTATGGTGTCCCAAGTTACTGGTTTATTTTAAATCCCAAATCGAGGAAATTTGACTCTGTTTTAAAAGTCTGCGAACACAAAAGACCGGGTAAGGAATTATGTTAACCTGGGAGAAGGTGTAAGGCACTCCCGAGTTCCGTGGATTTAGCACGGTCGCTTTAATCATACCTGGCTTAACTAATTGTTTAATTAAGTATTTTTAGAACCTATGTGTATTTACCCTTTTTACCGCTTTTAATTACTTGATTATTCGTGATTATGGAATTATCTTGAAATGACTCACGCGTACGTGTACTCTTTTTGTTCGTGTATCAAAATTATGTCACGCGTACATGTACACAATCCATAACACTTAATTATTATCAAGATTGTTTGGTCAAGGTCGTGCGAACGACACCTTGATTTATTTTGGGAATCATAATTATGTCATGCGAACGTGTACATAATCGCGATAATAAATTTAAAACGCGCCTAAAGCACTCTAATGGTGTTCATTATTCTTCCTAAACTTTGAGATTATTGTAAGGTTCAAGAGTTATGGAATAGTTGTGGAAGAAGAAGCAAATTAGTTAATGGAATAAACAGGCCAACATGTACCAATACTCTACATCCAACAACTGAAGCCCAAAACTCATTCTTTTGACTAAATGAAATTGTGGCCCATTTAACTTAAATCATGACAGGTCCGAATCTTCTCTATTTTAAATTAATGTCCCAATATTAGACTTGAACTGGCCCATATTCATTAAAGCAAATTCCACAGCCCATTAGTTATCTAAATTTGAGTTAGCTCAAAATCCTAATTCCAATGAACTGCTGGTTTTCCCCCATTTTTATTATCGATGCAGCAACACCAAGAATATCTCACTAGATATTATTCAAAACATAACAACCAGGAAGATTTCACATATGAATATTTAAACATGATTGAATATTTGACAATAGAAATGAACGAACAATGATATAAGCACGCAAGATACCATGGTATCATTTCATAATCACGCTCATAACCCATTTCAATTAGCCTTGTCCCCACCCATGTTCATCAACAACTTAACCATCAATATGTAATATTGAATCAATATCGTACTTAAACAAATACCAATTTGTGACGGACGAAATCACAAGCAATTAGATCTTGGTTCAATTAATTAGATTTAAATAAAGTAGAGTCAATTTTAGCTGATAATAATATCCTAAAAACAAAGTTATCGTTTGGCCAAATACATAAGCAAACTCTTAAACTTGTCACTTTTTTTCAATTAGACACTTGAACAACGCTTTGTTCCTATTGAACACCTAAACTCAAGTCTAAATGTTCCTATTAGACACGTTTGGCACAATCTCAGAAACAGCTCAGGAGCATGGTGTTAAACTCCTCCTACATGGAAAAATAGACGAATCAGTATGTGACACGTGAAAATAGTTATACTCAACAACAACTTAATTAGACAATAAAACAAAGGAAGAGACGGACCTTAAGGTAGCACATCTTCTCAAAATGTGAGTTCTGGTTGGATTCCGTGGCATTCTTGGGTCACATAGTATCGAGTGAAGGGATCAAGGTGGATCCGAAGAAAGTGGAAGCAGTGCAGAGTTGGCCCAGACCATCCTCAGCTACAGATATCCACAGTTTTCTTGGTTTGGCGAGTTGTTACCGTCGATTTGTTGAGGGATTCTCATATATTGCAGCACCTATGACCAGGCTAACCTAGAAGGGTGCTCCGTTCAGGTGGACGGAGGAGTGTGAGGAGAGCTTTCAGAAGCTCAAGACAGTTTTGACTACAGCACCAGTATTGATATTGCCTACAGGTTCGGGGTCTTATACAGTCTATTGTGATGCGTCGAGTTGGCCTCGACGCGGTGTTGATGCAGGACCGTAGGGTGATTGCCTACGCGTCCAGACAGTTGAAGGTGCATGAAAAGAATTATCATGTCCATGACCTTGAGTTAGCTTCTATCGTTCATGCCTTGAAGATTTGGAGGCACTATTTGTATGGAGTCCCTTGTGAGATCTACACTGATCACCGGAGTTTGCAGTATCTGTTCAAGTATAAGGATCTTAATTTGTGTAGAGGAGGTGGTTAGAGCTGCTTAAGGATTATGATATCATTATTTTGTACCACCCGGGAAAGGCCAATGTGGTGGCCGACGCTTTGAGTCGCCGGGCGGAGAGTTTGGGGGGTTTGGCTTATCTACCAGCAACAGAGAGACCCATGGCGATGGATGTTCAGGCCTTAGCCAGTCAGTTTGTGAGATTGGATATTTCAGAGCCTAGTCGGGTCCTAGCTTGTGTGGTTTCTCGGTCTTCCTTGTTTGATCGTATCAGAGAGCGCCAGTATGATGATCCTCATTTGCTTGTCCTCAAGGACAAGGTTCTGCATTATGATGCCAGAGATGTGACCATTGGTTATGATGGGGTATTGAGGATGCAGGGCCGGATATGTGTTCCCAATGTCGATGGGCTTCGGGAGTTGATTCTAGAGGAGGCCCACAACTTGCGGTATTCTATCCATCCGGGTGCCGAAAAGATGTACCAGGATTTGAGGCAGCACTAGGGGTGGGCGTCGGTCGGTTCGATCGGTTATTATGAAAGTACGGTTCGGTTTATCGGTTTTTTGTTTTGTAATATTAATAACCAAATCAAACCAAAGTATTTACGGTTCGGTTCATTTTTTTCAAAGTTCGGTTCGGTTATTTCCGGTTTATTTTTTCGATTTTAAACGGTTCAAGGAAATAGCACATAACAGAAATGAAGCTAGTGTAAGAGAGACGAAACTAGTGTAACTGACATTTAGTGCAATGGCCGGAAATGTTGTTGGACCAATGACATTTAGTTCATTTCGGTGAGGTTTACGGTTTAAGGAAATTGGATGTTCTGGAACGAGGATGTTTTATCTGTATTTCAATGCAATGGTACCTCATTAGCACATAATCGATATCAGTTAGTCAGAAACTCCATTGGGTCCAGTTTTTGAATTCATTCATCTCGCGCAACTTTTGAGCATTACTCTCAATTGCCATATTACTAGAATCTGTCCATATTCATATGGGAGCAGCAGAAGAGAAGTTAGGTCAGCAATAAGCTGGGACCTGACTAGAATGAACCAAAGAGATTCAAAGAACAAAGGTACCATCTGTTGGCATTTGCGAATGTTGTTGCTGAGAAGCCGCAGACTGAGGAAATTGACTGGGAACACTCGGTGAGTTTCTAGATGCCTGAATTAAATTTTATGACGTAGAGTTAATACACAAAGATTGAGAAATTTCATCTTTTTTATGTAACAACTGAAAAAATATTGCTTCATCTACCTGAGATTGAAATTTATATACAGCCATTTTGAGCATTTGGTCACCACTTATACTTCTCGTGTGTCTTACAAAACCTTCCTTAGAAATTTTATTTTTCTGAACACATATTCCTTTTGTTAGCAAAACTACTATAACAAAAAAGGCAAAATAATGCAAAAACAAGTCAGCTATAGCAAACTACTTTGAGTTCAACGTAAAGAGTCTGGAGTTGCAAAATGATGCATTTAGTGCAATGGCTGGAAATATTGTTGGGCCAATGAAACCAAGAATAGAGAACAAGCAAAAGAATTAACACAGCAGCACAGTTAACCAAAATTTCGGTTTTTCGGTTTAACCGAAAACCGAAATACAAAAACCGTAAACCGCACCGAAAAATCGAAAATTAATAATTTTAAAACCGTGCACCAACCGAAAAATCGAAATCGAAAAACCGAAATTCACGGTTCGGCCGGTTTATTCGGTTCGGTCGGTATTATGCCCACCCCTAGGCAGCACTATTGGTGGAGGAGGATGAAGAAAGATATAGTTGGGTTTGTAGCTCGGTGCCTCAATTGTCAGCAGGTGAAATATGAGCATCAGAGGCCGGGTGGCTTGCTTCAGCAAATAGAGATTCCAGAGTGAAAGTGGGAGCGGATCACTATAGATTTCATAGTTGGACTCCCACGAACTTTGAGGAAGTCCGATGCTATTTGGGTGATTGTGGATCGGCTGACCAAGTTCGGCACTTCATTCCCGTGTGTACTATCTATTCTTTAGAGCGGTTGGCTGAGATTTATATCCGAGAGATTGTTCGCCTGCATGGTATTCCAGTTTCTATCATTTCAGATAGAGGTACTCAGTTTACATCACGGTTCTGGAGAGCCGTACAACATGAGTTGGGTAATCGGGTGGATTTGAGCACAACATTTCACCCCCAGACGTACGGATAGTCCGAGCGCACTATTCAGATTCTTGAGGATATGCTCCGTACGTGTGTGATGGAGTTTGGAGGTTCTTGGGATCAGTTCTTTCCACTTCGAAGTTTGCCTACAACAACAATTATTACTCCAGCATTCAGATGGCACCGTATGAGGCTCTGTATGGTAGGCGGTGTAGATCCTAGGTGGGTTGATTCGAGCCGGGCGAGGCTAGATTATTGGACACAGAATTGGTCCAGGACTCTTTGGAGAAGGTTAAGATGATTCAGGATAGACTTCGCATAGCCCAGTCCAGACAAAAGAGTTATGCGAACTGGAAGGTTCGCGATGTTTCATTTATGGTTGGAGAGTGGATCTTGATTCGGGTTTTGCCTATGAAGAGCGTTATGAATTCGGAAGGAAGGGAAAATTGAGCCCAAGGGTTATTGGCCCCTTTGAGGTGTTGCGACGTATTGGGGAGGTTGCTTATGAGCTTGTCTTACCTCCCAGCTTGGCAGGGGTTCATCCGGTATTTCATGTTTCGATGCTCCGGAGGTATCATGGTGATCCGTCGCGCGTGTTGGATTTCAGCTCAGTCCAGTTGGACAAGGATCTATCTGATGTTGACGAGCCAGTGGCTATATTGGACAGGCAGGTTTGAAAGTTGAGGTCAAAGAGCATTGCCTCAGTAAAGGTTCAGTGGCGGGGTCAGCCGGTTGAGAAGGAGACTTGGGAGACCGAGCAGGATATGCGCAACCGTTATCCTCATCTTTTCACCACTTCAGGTATGTCTCTATGCTCATTCGAGGACGAACGAATGTTTTAGAGGGGGAGGATGTAACGATCTGGCCGGTCATTTTTAGAATTAACACCCCGATCCCCTGCTAACTTCTTCCCCCGTATCTTTTTCTGTTATTATGATCTGCCGGGATGGTTCAGTTTGAGTTTCGGAGTATTTTGGGACACTTAGTCCCTAAATGATAGTTTAAGTCTTAGAATTTGGACCGTAGTCGGAACAGTGTGAAGACAGCTTCAGAATGGAATTTTGTCGATTCTGTTAGCTCCGTTGGGTGATTTTGGGTTTAGGGGCGTGTCCGGATTGTGTTTTTTAGGTTTGTAACTCATTTAGGCTTGAAATGGCGAAAGTTGAATTTTTGGAGTTTCGGGGCGATAGTAGAATTTTTGATATCGGGGTTGGAATCCGATTCCGGAAGTTGGAGTAGGTCCGTAGTGTTGAATATGACTTGTGTGCAAAATTTGGGGCCAATCGGACGTGGTTTGGTTAGTTTCGGCATCGGTTGTAGAATTTAAAAGTTTCAAGTTCATTAGGTTTGGATTGGAGGGCGATTCATGATTTTAGCGTTGTTTGATGTGATTTGAATGCTCGATTAAGTTCGTATGATATTTTAGGATTGGTTGGTATGTTTGGTTGAGGTCCCGAGGGCCTCGAGTGAGTTTCGGATGCTTAACGGATTGGTTTGGGACTTATGCTTTTGCTGAAGTTTGCTGCACCTGTTGTTTTGGCACCTGCGGATTTTGGACCACAGGTGCGGAGCCGTAGAAGTGGCTAGGGAGCCGCAGATGCGGATATGGACCTTGGCAGCTAGATACGCAGGTGTGGCTGGGGGACCGTAGAAGCGGGCTCGCAGATGCAGCCCAGTGCCCGTAAATGCGGCCCTAGCCTAGGTATGTGGCTTTCGCACCTGCGATGATTCTTCCGCAGATGCGGGATAGCAGATGCGAGACCACAGATGTGGTCCTAGGAGCGCAGAAGCGGAAATCGCTGGGCAGAAAAGAGTGAAATCGAGGGTTTGAGTTCATAACTCCAAAATTTGATTAAGAGCTCGGTAGAAGGCGAAATTTGGGGAGATTTCCGGAGGAAGTTTGTGGGTAATGATTCCTAAATCCTTTTTGATTATATCCCATTAATCTAAGCTTAATTTCATCATTTAATTTCGGATTTGGGGTGAAAAATTGTGTAAAATTTGAGAAAAGTTCTTATGCCGAATTTTGGGATTTTGGTCGAGATTTTGGCATCGGATTTGAGTAAATTTGGTATGGTTAGACTCGTGAGTGAATGGGTGTTCATAATTTTTGACTTCTACCCGATTCTGAGACGTGGGCTCGAGGAGGATTCTCGGGCGTTTTCTTATTTTCTTGCCTTAGCTTTGAATTCATTAGCTAAATTAGTTGCTTGTAGCTATATTTACGTTATGTAATTGATTTGGTTAGATTTGGGCCACTCGGAGTTGGATACTCGTGGAAAGAGCGTGATTTCAGATTGATTTGAGCTTGGTTCGAGGTAAGTAGCTTGCATAACCTTGTCCCCTTAGGATTTGGCACTGTTTGATAAATGAATGTCGTGTACGTGAGGTGACGAGTGCGCACACAGGCTATTTGTTGGGGAAAAACCCCCCGTTTTCATTAAGCAAATATATGTTTTTCCTTTAATTGAGCAATACTAGTATATGTAACTATCCTGTTTAGCTTAGGAAAGCATGCCTACGTGCCTTAATTGTCTTGCCTACTTGAACTCTGTGCAGCATGTTTAGTGCAAAATTACTTTTTCTTTGATATGAATTTAATTTAAACTGTAGAATTCCTTGTTGAAACTGTTGTTTTGTTGATTGAGCTGTATATTTATGTTTGGAACTACGGGACGGTATCCCGGGAGATCCCCCTGTACTGGATATTAAATTTGGGACTACGGAACGGTATTCCAGGAGACCCCCTGCATATTTACGGTTGGGTATACAGGACGGTATCCTGGGAGATCCTCTGTACGTTTACGTTTGGGGCTACGGGATGGTATCCCGGGAGATCCCTTGTTGCTATCTATGTGTACTGAATTGATGTTTCTATGATTTCATTTTTATTGACTGTTAGCATTTATCGTTACTGCCATATTTCATATTGTTTTATCTTATTACATATATAGACCAGTAGGGCCCTGACCTGATCTCGTCACTACTCGACCGAGGTTAGGCTTGGCGCTTACTGGGTACCGCTGTGGTGTACTCATGCCCTTTCCTGCACATGTTTTTCGTGTGCAGATCCAGGTACCTCTTCCCAGCCACATTTCCAGTGAGGCGAGGCGATCTTAGAGACTTCGAGGTATATCTGTCGCGTCCGCAGACCTAGAAGTCCCTCTCTACTCTTCCTTAAGTTATAGACTTCCTGTATTTTTCTTCGTTGATAGATCTCTGGAGTTTAGAAACTCTATTTACTTCCGTAGCTTGTGTCTCATGATAATTTCGGGTTTTGGGAGTACTTATGTTCAGTTCGAGAGTGTTGTTGTATATGCCGAGCGGCATCTAAACTTCTTAATTAAATTTACCTGTTAAATTGCTAGTTTTCATGTTTTCATTTCATTTTCGCAAATTGTTAGGCTTACTTAGTCGTAGAGACTAGGTGTCGTCACGATAGTTCACGGCGGGAGAACTTGGGTCGTGACAGCAAGCAAAGATAACCTCAAAGTTAATCAGGGAATCTATGTAGTACTGAACAAGGACTATGAAGTGTGCACATCATGCAAAAGGCACTTACCAGTTGTGATTCTCTCTGATAGACAAATTGCTCCAAAAGCAAAATCCATTCAAGATATCAGAAAAGGGTTATCCAAGGAAAGAAATCTCTTTTTTGAGATAAGGTTGATTTAGTCACAAAACACAAATGGCACTGGGAGCGAAATAATCAGGGTTGATACAGAGCAAAAGTCTCTTGAAAGCAACAACAGAATCTCCAGGAGTGCGGCCAACTACCAATGCAATCGGTCTTCCAAAAGTTGGATGATCACAAAGTCAAGCCAAAGACATCAAGGCCACAAACCAACCACCACTTTTGGAACTCACAAATTTTCTTTGTTTGAACAGGAACAAATTAGTGCAGGAAAAGTGGTTCAAGAAAAAAAGAGAAGAGCCGACAAAGGGAAGTTTCTCAAATCATTGCCTTTATTTATCTTTCTAATATGCATAAAATCATGTCATTTCTCTTCACATTTTTCTCCTAGGGAAATGCATCCTAGTCTGATGGATCTTTCCTTCCAATAAAAATCTTAGTCTGATGAATCATTCTCCTAAGATATATATATAT
>NW_017672958.1:64251-109512 GCF_001879085.1 Nicotiana attenuata
TATATATATATATATATATATATATATTATATATATATATATATATATATATATATATATATAGTCGGATGAATTTTCTCCTAGGATATAAGTCTTAGTGCGATGAATTTTTCTCCTAAGATAAAACCTAGTCTGATGAATCTTTCTCCTAAGATAAAATGCCCTAGTCTGATGAATTTTCTCCTAGGATAGACGTCTTAGTCTGATGAATCTTTCTTCTAAGGTAAGAATTCCTAGTCTGATGAATTTTCTCCTAGGATAGAAATCTTAGTCTGATGAATCTTTCTCCTAAGATAAAAATTAGAAAAACCTAGTCTGATGAATTTTCTCCTAGGATAGAAATCTTAGTCTGATGAATCTTTCTCCTAAGATAAAAATTAGAAAACCTAGTCTGATGAATTTTCTCTTAGGATAGACGTCTTAATCTGATGAATTTTTCTCCTAAGATAAGAAAACTTAGTCTGATGAATCTTTCTCCTAGGATAAAAATCTTAGTCTGATGAATCTTTCTCCTAAGATAATAGATAAAAAAAACCTAGTCTGATGAATTTTCTCCTAGGATAATTTTAAAAAAGGAGGAAAAAAAGATGTAAAGAAAAAGAAGTCTGGATTTTTTTATTTAAAAGAAATAGGGTCAGTTTTTAGTTTCCTTAAGTTGTTAATCATAGTTTTCCTTTACTTCAGGGGTCCCGCCTGGAAAATAGGATCAGTTTTTAATTTTCTTAAGTCATTAGTCATTAGTCATTAGTTTTTCTTGAGTTCAGGGGTCCCGCCTGTAGAATAGGGTCAATTTCAGTTTTCTTAAGTCGTTAATCTTAGTTTTCCTTTAGTTCAGGGGTCCCGCCTGGAAAATAGTGCCAGTTTTTAATTTTCTTAAGTCATTAGTCATTAGTTTTTTTTGGGTTCAGGGGTCTCGCCTGTAGAATAGGGTCAATTTCAGTTTTCTTAAGTCGTTAATCTTTAGCTTTTCTTAAAGTTCAGGGGTCCCGCCTGGAGAATAGGGTCACTCATTTAGTTTCCTTAAGTTGTTAATCTTTAGTTTTCTTAAGTTCAGGGGTCCCGCCTGGAGAATAGGGTATATTTTTAGTTTCCTTAAGTTGTTAATCTTTAGTTTTGCTTAAGTTCAGTGGTCCCGCCTGTAGAATAGGGTCAATTTTTGTTTTCTTAAGTTGTTAATCTTTAGCTTTTCTTAATCTCAATCTCACAGGAGATGCACATCCTAGTCGAGTCTTTAGTTTTAATCTCATCATTGCATCCTTCATCAATAGCATAGGTGTATTACAATTTTGCCAATAACTCACGAAATTTTCATAGTGAAAACTGGGCAGAAAAATTTGCTTCGCTTGTTTTGTTTTGGTGTCTGAGCAGGTTTTACCTCGAGGCACAGGGTTCAAGATGACCAAAAGAAGAAGTCTCAATCCAGAAAAAAAGAAAAAAAAAGTGAATCCAAAATGCAGAAGCAGATGAAAGATGTGAACTGCTCAAGACATGACTGAAATCACGAGCACTACATTCCCTGTTTTTATCAGAAGAAGCCGTAGAAGAATGAACTAGCACCTGCAGCTAACAAGCATCAAGGTTCAAATTAAAAGTCTGCATGAAGAACCATTCAAGACTCAAGGTCAAGTTTCAGAAGACTTATAGATAGGAATCTTGTAACCCATAGCTGATAGGCTTGTTTAGTTCTTTTAGATTTTGATTTTGATGTAATAACAGGACCACGGACCGGAGCCTCGACGGAACTTCACTCGACTCTCTCATCCTCTCCACATACTCCATCACTTCGGTCACTTCTGAACTACAGGTGGCCTGATTCCTTTATAGCCAAGGATACGTTGGCAACTCAGATACCATGGCTCGATCACAACCTTTTTATCCATCTTTATTTTCTTATGAATAAGTATCGGGTCAGAGTCAATTACGTTGCTTACTTAATTCACTGCTCAAAAACTTTTGAGTTTCCAAGCAAAGAGGGGCGGCTATAAGCACGTACTTTTTGACCCGCGCAATTTTTAAAGATTATATTTAGTATTCGTAGTATTTTTAATATTTATTTGAGTTTATAGATATTTTTATCTACAATTTTAGTTTTAAAATATAAAATTGAAAAAAATCATTTTTTCTGTTTAATTCAGGTATTAGGTATTTTTAGAAAGATATTTTTTTTAACCCATTTAATATTGGAAAATACAAAAAAAAATAGTTTCATATTATGATATATTTTTACTTTAATTAATTGGAATTAAATTTATATTTAATAGTATATTTTTAAATTATTTTAAACGAAAGGGATTAAGTTTTCTTAATTGTTGGACTTTAGAGTTGGACAGCCCCAAATTTGAGCCCAATTGCCCCACTGTTGAGTCCAAATCGGAGCAGCCCAGATCCAAAACCCACCGACCCGCCCCATTTCGGATTTTTAATCCAAACCATCCATCCCACTTGAATCCAATGGTCCTTGTTATTTCCCTACACTCAAATATAAATCAATTTTTGGACCTAAAACCCGAGAAGAAGACTCCTAACCTAGCGGACATATACACAAAAAGAGAACATGGCCGCACCTCCCCAAAATAAAAAATTTCCAAGAGAAGCCAGCCGCCACCCTCCATCATCTCTTTCTCTCAACAAAAAAAAAAGACTCATACGCACATAAAAAAAAGCAGAGAACGGACACTCATAATAGAAAAGAGAGGACAGTCGCCTCCCCTCCAAAAAAATTCATTTTAGAGCCCAAGAATGGCTAAATTCTGCCGCGACACCAGCCACAAAATGCAGCAAAACTGTGATGACCCCAAAGGTCACCACTTGATTTACAAGTTAATTCTGTGTTCCGAGGCCCTAAAAGCCTCCTTTTATTTCACCTCGATTTGCGTGCACGGTCCGGGCATGTATACGGAATGCTTTTATGTAGAAATTTGATAAAAATACTAATTTGGCCTTGAAAATTGAATTTAAGTTGGCTTCGGTCAATATTTGGGGCAAACGAACCCGGACCCATGATTTGACGGTCCCGGAGGGTCTGTAGAAAAATATGGGACTTGGGCGTATGCCCGGAATTGGATTCCGAGGTCCCAAGCCCGAGAAATGAATTTTTGAAGAAAATTGTTTAACTGAAATTTTAAGAGTTTTTGGAAACTTAAATATGTTTGAATTTGATGTTATCGAGCCCGTGTTTTGGTTCCGGATCCCTGTACAGGTCTTATATGCTATTTAAGTTGTGCATGTAAAATTTGGTAAGAAACGGACTTCATATGACCTGAATGGGACCCTCGGTTGTGAAATTTAAAACTTAAGAGTTCTTGGGATTTTTCTTTGATTTTGATGCTAAATTCGTAGTTCAAGGTGTTATTTTGGCAATTTTATCGCGCGAGCAAGTTCGTATGATGTTTTTAGGTTAGTGTGCATGTTTGGTTTGGAGCCCCGAGGGCTCGGGTGAGTTTTGGATAGGCCACGAATTGAAATTGGACTTGGGAAAATTGCTGGTGTGTTGCAGGTTTGCAGGCTTCGCAATTGCGAAGCCTGGCTCGCAAATGCGAGCTCGCATTTGCGAAGATGGCCTGGGCAGGCCTTGATCGCAAATGTGACCTTTTTATCGCAAATGCGAAAGGGGCTAGAGTCGTAAATATGACTTATTCTTCGCAAATGCGAAGACAGTAGGTCCCAAAGGGTTTCGCAATTGCGAATCCTGGTCGCAATTGCGACATCAGAGACCTGTTAAATGAATTTCAGACGGGATTTCAACCATTTTTACAACCTTCTCAAAATCTAAACTCTCTTGGGCGATTTTTCAAAGGCACTCACTCTTCCAAATCATTAGTAAGTCATTTCTAACTCTGTAACGACCCGGCCGGTCATTTTTGGAATTTACGCCCAGATCCCCTATTAACTGCTTCACCCAAGTTTATTTCTACTATTTTGATTTGCCGGGACGTTCGGTTTTGAGTTCCGGAGAGTTTTGGGACACTTAGTCCCTAAATGAGAGCTTAAGTGTTGGAAAGTTGACCGTAGTCGGAAAAGTGTGAAGACAGCCTCGGAATGGAAATCTGATGGTTCCGTTAGCTCCGTTAGGTGATTTTGGGTTTAGGGGCGTGGTCGGATTGTGTTTCGGAGGTCCGTAGCTAATTTAGGCTTGAAATGCCCAAAGGTCGAGTTTTGAAGTTTCAAGTTGGGTAGTGAGATTTTGATCCGAGGGTCGGAATGGAATTTCGAGAGTTACAGTAGTTCCGTTATGCCATTTGGGACGTGTGTGCAAAATTTCAGGTCATTCGGACGAGGTTTGATAGACTTTTTGATCGAAAGCGTATTTTGAGAAATTTAGAGTTCTTAGGCTTGAATCCATGGTTAATTTGAGGTTTCGATGTGGTTTTAGGTGTTTTAAGGATTGGTACAAGTTTGGGGAGTAGTATTAGACTTGTTGGTGCCTTTGGTTGAGGTCCCGGGGGCCTCGGGATGATTTCGGATGGTTGACGGGAAATTTAGAAGATGTTGCAGCTGCTGTATTTTTTTTGTTGCTTCTGGTATTTTCGCATTTGCGGTAGGGGGACCGCAGATGCGGCGTCGCAGAAGCGGCTAAGGGGCCGCAGAAACGGCTAAGGGGCCGCAGAAGCGGAATTTGGAAATACCTCAGGAACCGCAGATGCGGTGAGATTGTCGCAGAAGCGCCACCGCTCCTGCGGTTATAGTTCCGCAGATGCGGAATCCGGCATTTAATGAATGTCACAGATGCGACATAGTTTCCGCAAAAGCGTGACCACAAATGCGGGAATCGCTGGGCAGAACCTATAATTAGTTGCCTTTGCGAAATTGAGCCATTCTTTCACTATTTTCATCCGGGTTTGAAGCTTTTGAGAGAGATTTTTGAGGAAAACAAAGGGGAATCGCTTGGAGGTAACGTCCTTGAATTCATAACTCGTTTTTATGTGATTAAAGACCTAATTAGTGATGAGAAATTTGGGGAAAATGGGTAATTAGGGCTTGAATTTAAGAGGCCTTTAAATGAGGATTTGAGGGGTCATTTGGACTCCAATTTCAGTGTTCTTGTTATGTTTAGACTCGTGAGAGTACGAGGTTTCTGAAAATGTAAATTTCATCCGATTCCGAGACGTGGGCCTGTGGGGAATTTTTGTCATTTTACCTAATTTCGCGTATTAGCTTAGAATTTAATTATAGAATCAGTTACTTGAAGTGTTATTTATATTATGCAATTGAATTGAATAAATTTGGGCTATTTGGAGTCGGATACTAGTGGCAAAGGCGTAGTTTCGGGTTGACTTGCACTTGTTCAAGGTAAGTGGCTTGTCTAACCTTGTGTGGGGGACCTTTTCCCCTTAGGATTGATATTGTGGTAATTGAAATGCCTCGTACGTGAGGTGACGAGCGCGTATTTGTGCTAATCGTTGGAAATCCGGTTTTTTATTAAAAATAGCCTTGAATTGTGTTCTTCCTTTTCTTACTTACACTGTTTGGAAACTAAACCTGCTGTAGCCTAGAGAAGCATGTCTACTTGACTAAATTGCTCTATTTGCCTTAACTGCCTTAATTGTATTACGTGAACCATGCTAGGTTAGGATTACCTGCTTCACTTTGATATGAAATTGATTGGATTGAATTCTTGTTGTTGCTGCGTATTTACTTTGGGACTACGGGACGGTATCCCGGGAGCTCCCCTGCATGTTCACTTTGGGACTACGGAACGGTATTCCGGGAGATCCCCCTGCACTTTTACTTTGGGACTACGGGACGGTATCCCGAGAGCTCCCCTGTATTTTTACTTTGGGACTACGGAATTGCATTCCGGGAGATCCCCCTGCACATTTATGAGTTGGACTACGGGACTGCACCCGGGAGATCCACTGGATATGATATTTATATTTGGGGACTACAGGACGGTATCCTGGGAGATCCCCGGTTGTTATCTTGGAGCTGAGTTGTGCTCTCTTACTGTGTTTTACTTACCTCTGTGATAGTTGTTGTTGTCCTTTATATCTTGTGTTACTTATTTACACTGTTTATTTCACACTGTTAAACCTTATATCTTATTTAACCTCAGTAGGGCCCTGACCTTCCTCGTCACTACCCAACCGAGGTTAGTCTTGGCACTTACTCGAAGTGTTATTTACATTATGCAATTACTTTGAATAGATTTGGGCCATTTGGAGTCGGATACTCGTGGCAAGAACGTGGTATAGACTTGATTGAGCTTGTTCGAGGTAAGTAGCTTGTCTAACCTTGTGTGGGGGACATTCCCCCCTAGAATTTGGTATTGTTGTTATATGAATACCGTGTACGTGAGTTGACGAGTGCGTACACGTGCTAATTTTTGGAAACTCGTTTTTCATTAAGTAAATTAACTGTGTTTCTTCTTCTTGAACATTACTTGTATTTTAAACCTACTGCGTAGTTTAGGGGAACATGCTTAAGTGTATTAATTGTCCTATCTGCTTAAACTGTTTATGTGAACTCTGTGTAGCATGTTAGAATAGAAATCTCTGTTTCTTGGCACGGACTTGAATGAAATTGTGGATTCTTTTCCTTGATATTGTTGTGTTTTATTTTGGCCTACGAATGAGTATTCCGGGAGATCCTCTGAACATATATTGATTTTGACTATAGTGTATACCAAGAGATCCCCAGCACATATAGTGAGGATACCAAGGGATCCTCGGGATACCAAGACATCCCCAATACATATATTGAGGATACCAAGAGATCCCTAGCACACATAATGAGGATACTAAGAGATCCCCGAGTATTTACGTTTGGGATTACGGGACGAGATCCAGGGAGATCCCCTGGCGATGTTTCTGTCTACTGAGTGTATATTTGTCTCTGATTTCTTCTCATTTTCTGATATTGTCTTGATTATACTGTTGCACCTTACACTGTCTTACTTTGTTTTTATATTTTATAACCGGTAGGGCCCTGACCTTCCTCGTCACTACCCGACCAAGGTTGGGCTTGGCACTTACTGGGTACCGCTGTAGTATACTCATGCCCTTTCCTGCACATGTTTTCCCGTGTGCAGATCCAGGTACATCGACTCAGCCATATCGTTAGCGAGGCGTGGCGATCTCTAGAGACTTTGAGGTATATCTGCCGCGTTCGCAGACCGAGAAGTCCCTATCTACTCTCTTTTAGTTATAGCCCTGCTGTACTTTTCTTTTATTTAGACACTCTGGAGTTAGAATACTGTAGTTATTTCATAGCTTGTGATTTCATGAGATTTCGGGTTTTGAAAATGTAGTTTCAGTTTGAGAAGTTTGTATTGTATATGCCGAGCGGCATCTTAAATGTTTCATTATGTTATTCCGCAGTTTTTGGCTAGTTTTATTCTGTTATTTCTTTTTCCGCAATTTGTTAGGCCTACCTAGTCGTAGAGACTAGGTGCCATCACGATAGTTCATGGAGGGCGAACTGGGGTCATGACAAAAACTAGTTGTGAAACAGACCCAAAAATGACCCTGAAACAATAGCTCAAATCGCTGCTAATTCCACTGTGAAACAGTACCAAAATTCCAGCCGAACAATCCTGGGAACACAAGCTTTAAGTTGAGTTTGAGGTTGCCGACGAGGTCGTAGTTCGTTAGCTCCGGTCGAGTCCATCCGAAGTTCATGTATATCGAAGAGTTTGTAGAAGGCTGTGTTTGGAGGCTCTTTGTTCTGTTTGTTCAGAATCGTTGAGGTTCATTCTTCTTTACTGTTTTTCGCTCCTAATACATTTTTATTGTCATTTTTCTTCTGATTCTTGCTGCTTTGTCCTATTAATTGTTGAGTTAGTGTTTTCGTTGATTTGTTGCTGTGCTTTTTGTGGAAAGTTCAACACATTAGTTTATCCCATTTTTGTGATTGCCTGGATTATAATTGTATGGGTGTGCTTGGTGAACAAATTAATAAATATTGATGGGCCATGAGCTTTTGACTTTTATAAATATGGGAAAGCTCTGTTTGGGACTAGCTATTAGCTAAAATTATACATTTTTTCCACAATAATTCCATTCCATAATTCATGACCTCACAATAATCTCAAAATTAGTTTAGGAAGATTAATTCTTAATAATCGCTAGTATGTTTTAGGTGCGTATTAATAAATAAATTATCGTAGTTATGTATACGTTCGCGTGACATAATTATGATTTCCAAAATAATTTGCGGTACGCGTTCGCGCGACTTTGGCCAAACAATCTTGATAATTAATAAAGCGTGATTAATTGTGTACACGTACGTGTGACATGATTTTAGCGCATTAAATAAGACGGACTTTCGCACATGTGATCCGTTTCAAAGATAAATCCATAACGCCGTAATCAAAAGCCGTAAAAGGTAAAAATGCACATAGGTTCTCAAAATACGTAATTAAATAATTAACTAAGCCAGGTATGATTAAAAGCGACCATGCTAAAACCACAAAACTCGGGAGTGCCTAGCATCTTCTCCCGGATTAACAGAATTCCTCACCCGGTCTTCTGTGTTCGCACACTTCAAAAACAAACTCAAATTTCCTCGATTTAGGATTGAAAATATACCGGTGACTTGGGACACCATAAATTATTCCAAGTGGCGACTCTAAATAAATAAATAATATCATTTCGATTAATGTCACTTTAATTGGAAAAACTCTCTATCCCTTCGGGAAAAAGGAGGTGTGACACCTGCAACCGCACTATTAAGCAATCTCCTTGATGACGGGTTTAACCCGTTCCAGAAGTCCTAGAGTTGCATCTATTGCTCCATTCCATTATGAGGGCACCTCCGCAATAGCTCCTTAAATCTTTCCCATGCTACGAACACTGCCTCCCTTTCATCTTGGCTGAAATTGTGAATCTCTTTCCTCATCTGTCCAGTCTTACTAGCAGAGAAATATTTTTCTAAGAACTTGGTAGTCATCTCCTCCCACGTACGGATTGACCCTATGGCCAGACTTTTCTGTCACGACCCGGATTTCCCACCCTCGGGAGTCGTGATGGTGCCTACTCGTGGAAGCTAGGCAAGCCAACTATTAAGGTTTTAACCCATTAGCAATCAACCCAAACACGTATAAACAATAACTAAAGCTAAACAGATGAAAAGTGCGGAAGAGTTATAACAAATTCAAATAATCCAATACATGTCTACCCATGAATCTGGTGTCACAAATTCACGAACATCTACGAATTTCTACAAACACTGGTCTAGAAAGAAAAGTACAACTGTTCTCAGAATGAAAAGAGACAGCAGAAAGCTAAAACAGGGAAGGGGGACTTTAGGCTCTGCGGACGCCAGCAGATCTACCTTGGTCTCCCTGGACTGAAGGCAGCTACCTCAGCTACTCACCGGGCCTGGTAACAAAATCTGCACAAAAGAGTGCAGAGTGTAGCATCAGTACAACCGACCCCATGTACTGAGTAAGTGTCGAGCCTAACCTCGGCGAAGTAGTGATGAGGCTAGGACACGACAACCATATAAACCTATGCAGTTAAATCATATACAACGGATAATAAAGAAAAACAGGAAATAACAGATAAAGAGGGGAAGGGAAGCATGCTGCGGGGAATACCAAATACTTAACAGAAAATTCAGTAGAGAAGCATAAAGAACACCATAATGATATCAAAAGGAATAAGGAAAACAGTAACACGTGCACGGCATCACCCTTCGTGCTTTTACTCTCGTCCTCACCATAAGAATCAACAGAATCGGCACGGCATCACCCTTCGTGCATTAACTCTCATAATCATGGCACGGTATCACCCTTCGTGCATTAACTCTCACAATATTGGCACGGCATCACCCTTCGTGCTTTAACTCTCATAAACATGGCACGGCATCGCCCTTCGTGCATTAACATTCACAATATTGGCACGGCATCACCCTTCGTGCTTTAACACTCACTCACAATATCATGCACGGCATCACCCTTCGTGCTTTACACTCTTCCTCACTCAAACAATAGAAACAATACATCCCGGCAAAGGAATCAACAATATAACAATAACATCCCGGCAAGGGAATCAACAATATAAACAATAACCTCCCAGCAAGGGAATCAACAATATGAACAATAACATCCCGGCAACAGAAACAACAATAACCAATTTCGTTCCAACAGTTACTTCACAAAACAAATTCCAACTTGAGCCAAATACTCAACAATGGTCAATTACCAAGGATTTAACATGAATTATGTTCAACATCTTTAATCATCAACCTAAGCATGGACAATACACAATAGAGTCACAACAATCATGGTATAAGACTCACGGGCATGCTTGACACCAACGTATAGATACTCGTCACCATGCCTATACGTTGTACTCAACACTAACACGTAGTAATAAAGACCACAACTCCTATTCACTCAAGCTAAGGTTAGACCAAACACTTACCTCGATTCCACGGACAAGATTAAGCCTCAACTACCGCTTTACCTCTCGGTTCCACTTTCAATCTGCTTGTATCTAGTCATAATTTACTTAATAACATCAATAAATGCTAAATAAACCAATTCTCATGCATGAAAATAGATTTCCCAATGATTTCCCCAAAAAGTCAAAACCCGACCACGGGCTCGCTTGGTCAAAACCCGAAGTTCGAACCAAAACCCGATCACCCATTCACCCACGAATTCAAATATGCAATTAGTTTTGAAATCGGACCCCAAATAGAGGTCCGAATCCCCAAAATTCGAAAATCCTAACTTCTACCCAAGAACACCCAATTTCCCATGAAAAACCCTAGATTTTGAAGTGAAATGGTGTAAAAAGATGAAATAGATTGAAGAAGATGAGTTAGAAATCGTTTACCTATAATTTAGGGAAGAACTTGCTCTTGAAAAATCGCCCTTAAGAGTTTAGTTTTTAAAATTTTAAAGAATGATATGAAAATCCCGTCTGAAATCCCACTTAACAGGTGCAGTTATCGCAATTGCGATCAGGGGTTCACAATTGCGAACCCTTTGAAATCCTGCTATCTTCGCATTTGCGATGTAAGGGCCTTCGCATTTTCCAGCCTAGAGTTCGCATTTGCGATGAAGGTCTGCCCAGGCTTGGTTCGTAATTGCGACACTTTGGTCGCATTTCCCCAAGCCTGACCACTTCGCAATTGCGAAGCTTGATCTCGCAATTGCGAGATAAGAGGCCTGTGCAAAAATACCAGATGCACATCTGCATTTTCCTAAGTCCAAATCACCCCATGGCCTATCCAAAACTCACCCGAGCCCAAACCAAACATGCACGCAAGCCTTAAAACATCGTACGGACTTGCTCGTGCGATCAAATCATCAAAATAACATCAACAACTACGAATTTAACCTCAAATTCATGAAATTCTTCAAGAACATTGAAATTTCCATTTTCTCAACTAAAGGTCCGAGTTATACCAAATCAACTCCGCTTCTTACCAAATTTTATAGGTTCGACTTAAATATTATTTTAAACCTGTACCGGGCTCCGTAACCAAAATACGGGTCCGATACCATCAAGAACACGCATCATTTCATTTCATAGAGTCTTTATATTTTTCAGCAAACAATTTTCTTTAAAAAAATTCTTTTCTCGGTCTAGGGACCTCGGAATTCGATTACGGGCATACGCCCGAGTCCCATATTTTACTACGGACCCTACGCGACCGTCGGAACACGGGTCCGGGTCCGTTTACCCAAAATATTGACTGAAGTCAACTTAATTCCATTTTAAAGGCAAAACTTAGCATTTTTTTTCAAATTTTCACATAAGTGCTTTCCGGATATACGCCCAGACTGTGCACGCAAATCGAGGTAGAACAAAATGAGGTTCTTAAGGCCTCGGAACATAGATTTGACTTCTAAAACACGAGATGACCTTTTGGGTCATCACATTCTCCACCTCTAAAACAACCGTTCGTCCTCGAACGGACATAGAAAAGTACCTGAATCAGGGAAAAGATGGGGATAACGGCTCCGCATATCGGACTCGGACTCCCAGGTTGCTGCCTCAACAGGCTGACCTCTCCACTTCACACGAACTGAAGCGAAATTCTTCGATCTCAACTGACAAACCTGCCGGTCTAGAATGGCTACCCGTTCCTCCTCATAGGTCAAGTCCTTGTCCAACTAGACAGTGCTGAAGTCCAACACGTAGGATGGATCGCCGTGATACTTCCGAAGCATGGACACATGAAACACTAGATGCACAGCTGATTAACTTGGTGGCAACGCAAGTTTGTTAGCCACCTCTCTCACTCGATCAAGAATCTCAAAAGGACCGATGAACCTAGGGCTTAGCTTGCCCTTCTTCCCAAATCTCATCACGCCTTTCATGGGTAACACCCGAAGCAATACTCGCTCTCCGACCATGAATGCCACATCACGAACCTTACGATCGGCATAACTTTTTTGCATGGACTGAGCTGTACGAAGCCTATCCTGAATGATCTTAACTTTGTCCAAGGCATCCCGTACCAAATCCGTACCCAACAACCGAGCCTCCCCGGCTCAAACCACCCAACTAGCGATCGACACCGTCTACCATATAATGCCTCATAGGGAGCCATCTGGATGCTCGACTGATAGCTGTTGTTGTAAGCAAACTCCGCTAATGGCAAGAACTGATCCCACGAACCTCCAAAGTCAATGACACATGCTCAGAGCATATCCTCTAAAATCTGAATAGTATGCTCGGACTATCCGTCCGTCTGAGGATGAAATGTTGTACTCAACTCGACCCGAGTACCCAACTCACGCTGAACTGCCCTCTAGAAATGCGAGGTAAACTGCGTACCTCAATCAGAAATACTAGACACGGGCACACCATGAAGACGAACAATCTCCCGGAAATAAATCTCTGTCAACCGCTCAGAAGAATAGGAAACTGCCACAGGAATGAAATGCGCTGACTTAGTCAGCCTATCCACAATAACCCACACTACGTCGAACTTCCTCTAAGTCTGTGGGAGTCCAACAACGAAGTCCATAGTGATACACTCCCACTTCCACTCGGGAATCTCAATCTTCTGGAACAAACCACCAGGTCTCTGATGCTCGTACTTTACCTGCTGACAATTCAAACACCGAGCTACATACACAACAATATCCTTCTTCATCCTCCTCCACCAATAATGCTGTCGTAAGTCCTGATACATCTTAGCGGCGCCCGGATGAATAGAATATCGGGAACTATGGGCCTCTTCTAGAATCAACTCACGAAGTCCATCCACATTAGGCACACAAATACGACCCTGCATCCTCAAAACTCCATCATATCAAACTGTAACCTGCTTGGCACCCCCGTGCCGCACCGTGTCCCTAAGGACAAGCAAATGAAGATCATCATACTGCCGATCTCGGATACGCTCAAATAATGAAGAACGAGCGATTGTGCAAGCTAGAACACAATTGGGCTCAAAAACATCCAACCTCACGAACTGATTGGCTAAAGCATGAACATCCAAAGAAAGCGGTCTCTCACCGATCGGAATATATGCAAGACTACCCATACTGGATGACTTCCTACTCAAGCGTCGGGCTACATTGGCCTTCTCCGGATGATACAAGATGGTGATATCATAGTCTTTTAGTAGCTCCAACCACTTTCTCTGCCTCAAATTGAGCTCCTTCTGCTTGAACAAATACTGCAAACTCTTATGATCCGTGAACACCTCACATGACACGCCATATAAGTAATGTCTCCAGATCTTCAGCGCGTGAACAATGGCTGCTAGCTCAAAATCATGAACTGGATAATTCTTCTCGTGAATCTTCAACTGTCGCGAAGCATATGTAATAACCTTTCCATTCTGCATCAACACCGCACCAAGTCCAATACGAGATGTGTCACAATAAACGGTATACGGCCCTGAACCTGTGGGCAATACCAACACTGGTGTCGTAGTCAAAGCTATCTTGAGCTTCTGAAAGCTCGCCTCGCACTCGTCCGACCACCTGAATTGGGCACCCTTCTAGGTAAACCTGGTCATCGGGGCTGCTATAGATGAAAACCCCTCCACAAACCGACGGTAATAACCTGCCAAACCCAAGAAGCTCCGGATCTCTGTAGCTGATGCGGGTCGAGGCCAGTTCTTGACTGCCTCTATCTTCTTCGGATCCACCTGAATACCCTCTGCTAATACGACGTGGCCCAAGAATGCAACTGAACTCAACTAAAACTCCCACTTCAAAAACTTAGCATACAACTGACTGTCTCTCAGAGTCTGAAGAACGACTCGAAGATGCTGCTCATGCTCCTCTCGACTGCGGGAGTAGATCAAAATATCATCAATGAAGACAATCATGAAGGACTCCAAATAAGTCCTGAACACTCGGTTCATCAAATCCATGAATGTTGCTGGGGCATTTGTCAACCCAAATGACATCACTAAAAACTCGTAATGCTCGTACCGAGTGCGGAAAGCTGTCTTAGGGACATCGGATGCCCTAATCCTCAATTGATGGTAGCCAGATCTCAAATCAATCTTAAACACTTTGGCACCCTAAAGCTGGTCAAACAAATCATCAATCCTCGGCAATGGATACTAGTTCTATGGTGACCTTGTTCAATTGCCGATAATCAATACACATTCTCATCGACCCATCCTTCTTCTTAACAAACAATACCGGCGCACCCCAGGGCGAGACACTAGGTCTAATAAAGCCATTATCAAGCAAGTCCTGCAACTGTTCTTTCAACTCCTTCAACTCTGGCGGGGCCATACGATATGGCGGAATAGAAATGGGCTGAGTGCCCGAAGCCAAATAAATGCAAAAGTCGATATCCTTGTCGGGTGGCATCCCCGGCAGGTCTGCAGGAAATACCTATGGAAACTCACGATTAACTGGCACGGAATCCATAGAAGGAACCTCAGCACTAGAATCATGCACATATGCCAAGTAAGCAAAACACCCCTTCTCGACCATACGCCGAGCCTTCATATAAGAAACGACCCTACTGGTAGAATGACCAGGAATCCCTCTCCACTCCAATCGAGGCAACCCCGGCAAGGCTAAGGTCACGGTCTTGGTGTGACAATCCAATATGGCATGATAAGGTGACAGCCAATCCATCCCCAATATGACATCAAAATCAACCATATCCAGAAGTAAGAGATCTACACGGGTCTCAAGACCCCCAATAATAACCACATATGAGCGATAGACACGATCTACAATAATGGATTCACCCACCAGTGTGGAAACATATACAGGAGCACTCAAAGAATCGCGTGGCATAACCAAATACGTAGCAAAATAAGATGACACATAGGAGTATGTAGACCCTGGATCAAAAAGAACTGATACATCTCTATTGCAAACTAAAACCGTACCTGTGATAACGGCATCGGATGCCTCATCCTCAGGCCTGTCTGGGAAAGCATAACATCGGGGCTGGGCCCCACCACTCTGAACTACATCCCCGGGACGGCCTCCTGCTAGCTGGCCTCCACCTCTAGCGGCCTGACCTCCACTTCTAACGGCCTGACCTCCACCTCTAACACCTCGACCTCCACCTCTAGCTGCCTGACCCCTACCTCTAGCTGATCGAGCGAGCTGTGGAACACCCGGTGCCTAAACCATAGACCAAGAACCCTGATGCTGATTACTGCTCGAGGCTCGAGGGCAAAATCTAGCAATGTGCCTCGGATCTCCACAAGTATAACAAGTCCTCAGCTGCTGGGACTGCTGACCCTGACGGCCTGAGTAACCACCCTGAAAACTCTGGAGCGGAGGTGCACTGATAAGAGCTGGTGATGCACTGTAGGGTAGCTGATCTGATTACTGCATATGAGAACCACGGCCATCTGGAGCACCATGAGAAGCCAAAAGTGTTGAATGAAATGTCCTAGGAGGATGGCCTTTACCAAAAGAATCCCTGCCTCCAGACGAGGCACCACTGAATCTGCTCGAATGACGAGGCCTCTTGTCAGACCCTTGACCACTCCCCTGTGATAGAACCATCTCAACTCGGCGGGCCACATTGGCCGCATCTTGAAAAGAAATCTTGCTCCATGTCTCCTTAGCCATCTGCAATCGAATAGGCTGAGCGAGTCCCTCAATGAACCTCCTCACTCTCTCTGTCTCTCAGTGGGAAGTATAAGAAGAGCGTGATGGGCCAAGTCAATAAATCTTGTCTCGACTGAGTGACGGTCATAGAACCTTGCTGGAGACGCTCAAACTGCCTCCGATAGTCCTCCCTCTGAGTGATAGGAAGAAACTTCTCCAGAAATAGCTAAAGGAACTGATCCCAAGTCAACGCCGATGACCCAGCTGGCCTAGCCAAACAATAATCCCTCCACTAAGTCTTGGCGGAACCTGACAGACGAAAAGCAGCAAAGTCGACCCCATTGGTCTCCATTATCCCCATGTTTCGTAGAACCTCATGACAGCTGTCCAAATAGTCCTGGGGATCCTCTGAAGATGTACCGCCATATGTGGTAGTAAAAAGTTTGGTGAACCTATCCAATTTCCACAAAGCATCAGCAGACATAGCTGCTCCATCACCGGCCTGAGCTACCACACCCGGCTGAACTACTCTAACTGGCTGAGCTGCTGGAGTTTAAAACTGAGGAGCCATCTACTCCAGAGTGCGAGTAGCGGGAGTCTGTGCTCCTCCCCTAGCCTGAGAGATGGCTGGCGCTACAAGAAGTAAGCCTGCTTGGGCGACACTCTCCATAAGGCCCACTAGACGGACCAGAGCATCTTGGAGTACCGGGGTAGCGATGAACCCCTCTGGGACCTGAGCTGGCCCTGCTGGAACGGTCTGGGCTGGAGCCTCCTCCTCAAACTCTACCTGAGGCTCCGCCGCTGGTGCTGCTACTCTGGGCTGAGCCCTGCTCCTACCTCGGCCTCTAGCACGGCCTCGACCTCGTCTTCTACCCCTCGTAGGAGCTGCTACTAGGGGCTCAGGCTGCCGATCAGCGGATAAAGATGCACGTGTTCTCGCCATCTACGGAAGAACAGAGTAGAAGTTCAATTAGCATTGAGAAGTCAAATCGCACGACAGAGAAGAATAGATGTGAAGTTATTCCTAAACTATGTAGCCTCTAGGGGTTAAGCACAGACGTCTCTGTACCGATCCCTCAGACTCTACCTAGCTTGTTCATGAATTGTGAGACCTAGGCAACCTAGAGCTCTGATACCAACTTGTCACGACCCGGATTTCCCACCCTCGGGAATCGTGATGGCGCCTACTCGTGAAAGCTAGGCAAGCCAACTATTAAGGTTTTAACCCATTAGCAATCAACCCAAACATGTATAAACAATAACTAAAGCTAAACAGATAAAAAGTGCAGAAGAGTTATAACAAATTCAAATAATCCAATACATGTCTACCCACGAATCTGGTGTCAGAAATTCACGAACATCTACGAATTTTTACAAACACTGGTCTAGAAAGAAAAGTATAACTGTTCTCAGAATGAAAAGAGACAGCAGAAAACTAAAATAGGGAAGGGGGACTTTAGGCTTTGCGGACGCCGGCAGATCTACCTTGGTCTCCCTGGACTGAAGGCAACTACCTCAGCTACTCACCGAGTCAGGTACTGAAATCTGCACAAAAGAGTGCAGAGTGTAGCATCAGTACAACCGACCCCATGTACTGAGTAAGTGTCGAGCCTAACCTCGGCGAAGTAGTGACGAGGATAGGACACGACAACCATATAAACCTGTGCAGTTAAAATCATATACAACGGATAATAAAGAAAAACAGGAAATAATAGATAAAGAGGGGAAGGGAAGTAGTAGCGTGCGGGGGAAGTACCAAAAGTACTTAAACNTTGGTCCTATAAAAAGCGGAATTTGTGCTTGTGGAAATTATCGAGTAATCGGAGATGAAAAAGAAGACCCGAAATTTTGTGAACAATGCGGGGTCGAATTTGTTGATTCTCGGATACGAAGGTATCAAATGGGCTATATCAAACTCGCATGCCCAGTAACCCATGTGTGGTATTTAAAACGTCTTCCTAGTTATATTGCGAATCTTTTAGATAAACCTCTTAAAGAATTAGAAGGCCTAGTATACTGCGATGTGTGATTTGATCGAAATTCTGATGCAAATAGTCCTGGGGATCCTCTGAAGATGTACCGCCATATGTGGTAGTAAAAAGTTTGGTGAACCTATCCAATTTCCACAAAGCATCAGCAGACATAGCTGCTCCATCACCGGCCTGAGCTACCACACCCGGCTGAACTACTCTAACTGGCTGAGCTGCTGGAGTTTAAAACTGAGGAGCCATCTACTCCAGAGTGCGAGTAGCGGGAGTCTGTGCTCCTCCCCTAGCCTGAGAGATGGCTGGCGCTACAAGAAGTAAGCCTGCTTGGGCGACACTCTCCATAAGGCCCACTAGACGGACCAGAGCATCTTGGAGTACCGGGGTAGCGATGAACCCCTCTGGGACCTGAGCTGGCCCTGCTGGAACGGTCTGGGCTGGAGCCTCCTCCTCAAACTCTACCTGAGGCTCCGCCGCTGGTGCTGCTACTCTGGGCTGAGCCCTGCTCCTNACCCTTCGTGCTTTAACACTCACTCACTCACAATATCATGCACGGCATCACCCTTCGTGCTTCACACCTTCCTCACTCAAACAATAGAAACAATACGTCCCGACAAGGGAATCAACAATAACCTCCCGGCAAGGGAATCAACAATATAAACAATAACCTCCCAGCAAGGGAATCAACAATATGAACAATAACATCCCGGCAACGAAAACAACAATAACCAATTTCTTTCCAACAGTTACTTCACAAAACAAATTCCAACTTGAGCCAAATACTCAACAATGGTCAATTACCAAGGATTTAACATGAATTATGTTCAACATCTTTAATCATCAACCTAAGCATGGACAATACACAATAGAGTCACAACAATCATGGTATAAGACTCACGGGCATGCTTGACACCAACGTATAGATACTCGTCACCATGCCTATACGTTGTACTCAGCACTAACACGTAGCAATTAAGACCACAACTCCTATTCCCTCAAGCTAAGGTTAGACCAAACACTTACCTCGATTCCACGGACAAGATTAAGCCTTAACTACCGCTTTACCTCTCGGTTCCACTTCCAATCCGCTTGTATCTAGTCATAATTTACTTAATAACATCTATAAATGCTAAATAAACCAATTCTCATGAATTAAAATAGATTTCCCAATGATTTCCCCAAAAAGTCAAAACACGACCCCGGGCCCGCTTGGTCAAAACCCGAAGTTCGATCCAAAACCCATTCACCCATTCACCCACGAACTCAAATATGCAATTAGTTTTGAAATCGGACCCCAAATCGAGTTCCAAATCCCCAAAATTCGAAAATCCTAATTTCTACCCGAGAACACCCAATTTCCCATGAAAAACCCTAGATTTTGAAGTGAAATCGTGTAAAAAGATGAAATAGATTGAAGAAGATGAGTTAGAAATCGTTTACCTATGATTTAGGGAAGAACTATCTCTTGAAAAATCACCCATAGGAGTTTAGGTTTTAAAATTTTGAAGAATGATATGAAAATCCCGTCTGAAATCCCACTTAACAGGTGCAGTTATCGCAATTGCGATCAGGGGTTCGCAATTGCGAACCCTTTGAAATCCTACTATCTTCGCATTTGCGAAGAAAACGTCGCATTTGCGATGTAAGGGCCTTCGCATTTTCCAGCCTAGAGTTTGAATTTGCGATGAAGGCCTGCCCAGGCTTGGTTCGCAATTGCGACACTTTGGTCGCATTTCCCAAGCCTGACCACTTCGCAATTGCGAAGCCTGATCTCGCAATTGCGAGATCAGAGACCTGTGCAAAAATACCTGATGCACAGCTGCATTTTCCTAAGTCTAAATCACCCCGTGGCCTATCCAAAACTCACCCGAGCCCTCGAGGCTCCAAACCAAACATGCACACAAGTCTAAAAACATCATGCAGACTTGCTCATGCGATCAAATTATCAAAATAACATCAACAACTACGAATTTAACCTCAAATTCATGAAATTCTTCAAGAACATTGAAATTTCCATTTTCTCAACTAAAGGTCCGATTTATACCAAATCAACTCCGATTCTTACCAAATTTCATAGGTTCGACTTAAATATTATTTTAAACCTGTACCGGGCTCCAGAACCAAAATACGGGCGCGATACCATCAAGAACACGCATCATTTCATTTCAAAGAGTCTTTATATTTTCAAGCAAACAATTTTCTTTAAAAAAATTCTTTTCTCGGGCTAGGGACCTCGAAATTCGATTACGGGCATACGCGCGAGTCCCATAATTTACTACGGACCCTACGGGATCGTCGGAACACAGATCCGGGTCTGTTTACCCAAAATGTTGACCGAAGTCAACTTAATTCCATTTTAAAGGCAAAACTTAGTATTTTTCTCAAATTTTCACATAAGGGCTTTCCGGATATACGCCCGGACTGCGCACGCAAATCGAGGTGGAACAAAAGGAGGTTTTTAAGGCCTCGGAACACAGATTTGACTTCTAAAACATGAGATGACCTTTTGGGTCATCACATTTTCAACCACTACTTTGCATCATCCTTAAGTGAGAAAGGGAATGCTTTGTAGTAGATGGCATCATGTGATGCTCCATTGTAGCGGAATGTGTTCATAATTTCGTCGAAGTCCATCAGATGGTTGTTAGGATCTTTATTGGGTTTGCCTCTGAATATGCAATTGTTCTAAATGGTCTGAATAACTCTTTATTTGAGCTATAAATTGTTGGCATCAATGGGTGGGGGCCTCACACTAGACTGTTGTTGCTTGTACCCCGATCTAGCATAATTTCTTAAATATCTCCCAGGCCTAGGGGCTGCATTTTCAAATTTATCTTCGATCATGTTTCGGTTGGGATTGAACTTTTGACCCCCGTCGACTGTTTCATTCGTAATTCTACGGGCTGCTTTAGCTGCTAGCCGTGCTTCCTGTTACTGAGCCGCCTCTCTCGTAGCTAGGTTCACATCCTCTTCGTTGTTCTCCATTGTATTTTGAGTCGAAATCTGACCCAACAACAATGCGCTCGATCCTTTCTCCCTTCTCCCTTCCCAACTACCGCACGTACTTGTCTAATTCTGGATCGTATGGCATCAATTCCTTGGAAGAGGATCGATTCATGTACTGTTGAACTTAATCTTTTGCTTGCACACAGGTTAGAAGAGCGTAAAAAAATTCTTCCTGAATTAGCACTGAAAATTGATTAAATTAGTATTAATCGCCAATCCCCGGCAACAACGCCAAAAATTGACGAGCGCAAAACCAGTGTATAAAACTTAGACTCGCTAGTCAAAGATAGTATAGTATTTAATTCGTCTCCACAAGGATTGGTTTAAATATTGTTTTAATAAATCTTCAGATTAACACTAACCAAGAAAATAAACCTTTTGATTTATGTTATTATCGCCTAATAATAAAACTAAGATTTTCGATTGTAATAAACTAATGGAATTCAAGTATCAAGCAAAAGCAATAGAATCATCAAATTGCACGACATCACCCTTTATGCTTTTACTCTCATCCTCACCATATAATATAATAAATGCAATGGCACGGCACCACCTTTCGTACTTTTACTCTCTTCCTCACATGATATGATAAATGCAATGGTACGGCATCACTCTTCGTGCTTTTACTCTCTTCCTCACATCATATGACAAATGAATTTAATGACTAAGTAGCAACAATTGAATATCAAGGTGAGAAGTAAGGGTTGTGACAAGATATGTGATCAACTATTATTCTGGATAACTCCGTGCTAAGTTCACTATAATGACCCGACCGGTCGTTTTGAGAATTTGCACTTTGCTCGATAGTTTGGGGGCACAAGTAGCTCCGTATGATGTATTAGGACTTGTGTGCAAAATTTGAGTTCATTCCGAGTTGATTTGATATGTTTCGGCGTGAGTTTTTGGAAGTCGAAAGTTCGAAAGTTCATTAAGTTTGATTTGAGGTGCGTTTCGGCGTTTTGATGTTGTTATGCGTGATTTAAGGCCTCGAGTAGGTCCGTATTTTGTTATGAGACTTGTTGGTATGTTCGTACGGGGTCCCGAGGGGCTCGGGTGAGTTTCGGATAGGTTTGGGCTGTGTTGCGCTCGCTTTTTTTATGTTTCGACGTCGTTTCTTCAAGCATAAATGGTACCACATTAAACAAATGAGCTCCGATTTCTATTTTGATTGAAGCATTAGATCCGTATCGTAATTAAGGAGCCATAGCAAAAAAATCATCAAATTTGGACATTGTATGAGGATTTTATGATCATTTTACTAAGAGTTGGGCTGCCAGATTTTTAGATTAATTACGAAATTGCCACTGACTTCGTATTAAAAACTCTGCACTATTTCCAAATATTGAAACCAACATATCTCCTTCATTATAAGGTCAAATGGAGTGATTCAAAAGCCTAACTTGACTGAAATTCCACAAGGAATCCATTGGAGGCATCAAAAGTGAGTTTCGAGATCATTTGGCATGCAAAACGAGGCAGAACAACTGGGCAAAAATACTTAATATCGAAATTTTGTTCATTTGGTCATATTTTGAGTTGGGGAGCTCGGATTTGGACAATTTTTGAAGGTTATTTTCACTATATGAATTGGGGTAAGTGTTCTATACTCGATTTTGGTTATATTTCATAAATCCATCTTCGTTTTAGGCATTTGATTGATGATTTTAATGTTAAATTTGGGGGTTTGTCTAAAATTTCATAAAGTGAATTTTTGAGTTTTGAATATCGATTCAGAGTCGGATTTGAGTGAAACTAGTATTGTTGGACTCATAACTGAATGGGTGTTCGAGTTTTATAAATTTTGTCGAGTTCCGAGGTGCGGGCCCAGGGAGTTGACTTTTGTTGACTTTTTGCAAATTGTATAAGGATCATAGCTTTGTTAATTAAAATTATTTTCTCTTGCATTGTTTGATGTATTTAAGTCTTCTTTGGATAGATTGGGCCGAGCGATGCTGAATTGGTAAAGGAAAAGCTAAATTGAGTATTGAGTTGGCCGAATTGAGGTAAATATCTTGCCTAACCTTGTGTGGAGGATTTCCCCTTAGGATTTGAGTCTTCTATGCTAATTGTAGTCCGTGTACGCGAGGTGACGAGTGCGTGCTCGGGCTTATTTGTGAAAAATTTGCCTTTCAGGGTTCTTAGGTCCTTATATTCACTAAGTAGGAAGTTGTTCTGATATGATTGAGTTTCCTATTTGCTAGTTTCACCTCTACATGCTCTATACGATGTTGTTAGCACTTCTTTGCCTCTTATTATTTGGCCCTTATTTGCCTTAATTGAAGTGATTTCCTTCCTCATTGTCTTGTTACTTTTTAATTGTGAGTTCCTTTATGACTTTGTGCATATATGCTACATGTCCAAATTGTTATGGTTGCATGTGTAGTTATCACGTGCCTTACATGTCTTGTTGTTTTTGTAAAGGTTGTTGTATTCCTTTGATTTTACGTGATTCTCTTGTTGTCGTGTACTCATACTCTTGGTGGTAGAAATTCTTGTGATTGAGTTGTTGATTTGTTGTTGTTGATTTGAATTATTGTACGGTGGGATCGGGTTGCACGCCGCAATAGGAAGAACAAGGGTGATATATTGAGGAGGAATAAGGGTGAATTGATATTATATGGTGGGATCGGGTTGCATGCCGTAACAGGAGGAATAAGGGTGATATATTGAGGAGGAATAAAGGTGAATTGATATTATATGGTGGGATCGGGTTGCGCGCCGCAACATATTATATTTATTGTTATGATATTGATATTGTACGGTGGGATCGGGTTGCACGCCACAACAGGAGGAATAAGGGTGAATTGATACTATATGGTGGGATCGAGTTGCGCACCGCAACATATTATATTTATTATTATGATATTGATATTGTATGGTGGGATCGGGTTGCACGCTGCAATAGGAGGAATAAGGGTGATATATTGAGGAGGAATAAGGGTGAATTGATATTATATGGTTGGATCGGGTTGCGCGCTGCAACATATCTTGTATTTTGGTATCCCATGTTTTACTGTATTGACTTTCGTTCCTTCGTGCAAGACTTTGATAAATTGTATTTCTGGTTTTCACTGAGTTTTGAGGATCGAGTTATTGTCATTGACTTATTTACTTGCCGTCATTTCCTGAATTCATTTCCTAATACTATTGTTCTGGTGAATTAATTCTGAAAGTAAATTTACTACGTTGAGTCATTTCCTCCTGTCCTGCTGAGTCGTTCGTAATATCGTGATTTAAAAATGAAGGAATTAATATCCTGATTCCTTGTATGCCTTTAAGTTAGAACTCGCCGTATATTTTAGTATCTACTATTTCTAATAATCATTATATTTTATTTCAATTGCTTCCCCAGTTTAATCTTCTTCACTTGCCTAAGGTTTCTTCTATTTTATTTAAAAAGGAATGTTATTATGTTACATCTTAATAAATATTAAATGCAATAGCTATTCGATTTTGAATTTTATTCGAAAATGTTATTTCTTCACTCAAATGATTTCAAAATAAAATAAAAACAAAAAAAAACTTCCTCTTTCTCGTTGGTTTCCTAATTGGTCTAGAAACTGTAGATTTACTTTATGAAATATAGATGGAAATTCTTGACATCTTAATTGGTAGTTGATACGGATATGATGTATTGAGTAGCACGTGCCGTGTAAAGTGAAAGGGAAATATATGGGCACAAGGTGCCATGTGTGTTAAAGGTTTGAAAGTTGTGATTGTGATATGAGACTTTGAGGATTGGGATGGTCGAAATTGTGTATTAGGAATGGTGCGGTTGGTTGAGTTAACATCGCTTTCCTTATTTGAGCACATTTTTACTTGTCTGTATCCCAGCTATGTTGGTGTTAATTTACTTGGTTACTTTTCGTTACCATATGTGTTTTCCCTTATTGTCTCTACTGCTTGTAATTTGATTTCTTCCTGCTATTGGCGCTACTTTTTTATCTTTATCTTGTTAGTTGTATGTCATATCATGTTCAGCTTATTAGACCAGTAGGTGTCTTGACTGTTCCTCGTCACTACTCCACCGAGGTTAGTCTTGATACTTACTGGGCACCGCTGTGGTGTGCTCATACTATACTTCTGTACATTTTTGTACAGATCCAGGTATTCGGTCGTTAGTAGTTGTGCAGATCGTTGCTGTGAAGACTCAAGGTAAACCTGCTGCTGCGTTCGCAGGTCTTAGGGTCACCTTCTATTGTACTTATTTTCATTATTTCCTTTTGTTCTAGAACATTGATGTATTCATTTTGTACAACTACTCCTAGAAAGGCTTATGACTTGTACTACCGGTTTTGGGATTATAAATTGTTCAGAGATTTCTATTTTGGAATTGTTCAAAGTTAGTAAATATTGTCACTATTTCTATTAATGTTAGGCTTACCTAGTCTTAGAGACTAGGTGCCATCACGACTCTTTCGGAAGGATTTTGGGTCGTGACATTCACTCTTTAATTCTGTTGACTCTTTCGATTTCAACAGATGATTCGGCTATCTTAAGGATTCAAATTCTTCTTCCGAATGAATGAGAGTTCCGTTAACCAACCTAATAACAGGTCCAATGAACATACGCACAAATACAGTGGATAAATGATCTTTCGAAGAACGTCTCTCGACTATTCTTCCCAATTAGGTCAATTAATAACTCTCTAAGCTCTTTCGATTACCTATGAGAGGCGTAAAATCAACCCAAACAAGACAACACAATACAAACTGCAGCAACACTTCTCTTTCGATTAAAGTAAAACCACAATTTCCCTTGCAATTTAATTAATAACTCATTCAAAGAATTCGGCAATTAACATAGAGTAAAACCCAAAACAATAGTCAAATCATAATATCCTTCAATAACCCTAAGACATTTTCTCCATGGTGGAAAAGTTGTTTATCACAAGAGTATTAGAAGAACAATAAGACATTACAATTCCAAAAATCAGACAAACTTCCATATTGAATGAATTGGATCAAGTAGTTCGCGTCTATGTTGTTTCTTTGCCTTCTTCTCTACAAAAGTTGCTCCAAAATCCGAGATACCTTGTTTTTAGATGAGCTAGGCTTTATATAGGTCAAAAAGAGTCGCCTCCAAAATTACAAAAATAGGCCTGGGTAAAGTTTTTGGAAGCGGACGTGTGCGGCCGTGCACCTGGAGGTGTGACCGCGCGTATGGCCACGCACCTCTGGCGAAACACTGCGTTACTTGCGCGCTCAAATGCGCGCTGGGGGTCTCTCATGCGTGGTCGCACATATGTGTTTCTCTCCTACTCAACTCTTTTTTCTCCCATTAAGTGCACTATTCGTCCGTTGATCCCCGAACACGATCCCGACTTAATCCCTTGAGCTTTTACTCGGACTTAAAAGCTCTAAATACCTCGAATTAACTCCACAACATCTGCATAACTCGGAATCGCTCCTACAAGGCATAAAACACACACTCAGTGCAAAATAATACCATTTAAAGCTCAAACACTAATAAAGTGCAGTGAATTAGAGTGCAATAAGTGACCAAAGTACGTAATTATAGCCTACCATCACATCCTCTTACGACATGCGTATTGCTGTTATAATTAGCCATCTTCATCCTCTTGTCTAAATGTAGATTTGTGGACTGTATCTTGTTGGCTCAACACATTGTTATATGAATTATTTATTTTGCCCTGTTGGATCTTACTTTAGCCTACGCCAAGTGTTCTCCACCCAGGGGCGGCTCAAACATACGTGTGGCCTAAAGTCAATTTTAATATGAAGCCTAAATTTTTAAAAGAAAAAATTTAATATTTTTTTATAATTGATTCTCTCTAATAATTCCTTTTCAATTGATAATATAGCCAACTCATTTAATCTATCTAGAGTCAATGTTAATCTCATGTAAGATTTTATCAATTATAATTTTGAAAACTTTTTTTTTGAGGCAACTGTTATAGAAAAACTCTACTTTTGTATGAAAAATACTAAGTATAATTTTTTAAATACATAAATCTATTATTTATAAAAAATGAGGCCCCAAATTTTGGGGGCTTAAGGCAAAAGCCTTACTTGGAACAAGTTTAATCAGTTAAGCAAAATTTTTTAAATACAAATAAAATGATTTGGCCTTGGCGAATTGAATTATGACTTATTGTTTAGTCCAAATTAAACTAACCTGACCTATTTTAACGGAAGTAAACGTTTGACATGCCGGATAATGAATTTTTATTAATTCAACCATGTTTACTTGTTCATTTTGTTCAAATTCCTCCTTTGACACTCCTAGTCAATAACTATTAGTACAAGAAAGGCAAAGATTTTTTAGATTTTGACTAAATACAAACCCAAAATACTTGAACATATTATAATCCAATATATGTGGATGTCACTTTTAATGTATGTAGATATTCTCTTCGTAACTGTCTTTGGCAAATTCAATACCAAATGAATTAGTTCATAATACATGTAACTTGAGAAGAGATTTTGTAACTTATAAATAGGATGTTGTTCTCCTGTGGAAGATACATAAGAAACATACTTGGAATAAGAAGAAAGTTCTCTCTCCCTCTCTACTTATATTGTATACTTTATGTTTCATATTGTCACTTTGAGATTAATTTCTTAACACGTTATCAGCACGAGTCTTTAACTACAGGTGTTGAGCTAAAAAAAATTCCGACTCAGTCTGGCGGTACTGCATAAGAAATTTAATTTATAATAGAATTATAAGCAGACAATGAGGTACGTTACTGACCTCAAGTTATTTACTTTGGTTTTGCTGCAGGATACAATGCTATCATTAGATGAATTAGGTACGCATACTACATGCTAAATTAATCTTAATCATATATTTAGCCCTAAAAGCATGACTATAAAGTAACATTAAAGAAGATGGGATACCGATGGAGTAGAATCATTATACACGGTCACAATTCTTCGGTCTTATTTACTTCTAATTGAATTGCATGATAGTTTAATATATGCATGTAGTAAATTACATTCAATAATGATTATGGGTTTCTAAGGTAGTGTTTGAATTTTTCTTTCATGAAAAAAAATATGACTGAAATGGGTTAATTTATCTCATAGGTTTTATACATAAGTTTCACCGATCTTTATAGGACTGCAGAAAGTAGAGTCCTTCAATAACTTGGCTATTCTCCGACTCTAGAGACAGGTTAACTAGAGACAGGTTAACTCCATAAATAAAAGTCACCAGAATGTATATCTTTAATTAAGAGCATTTAAGAATTTAGAAAATCGTTGTTCACATAGATGTTTTAACAAATGTATTGGTGTATGATGAAAGACTTTACACGTGACTACAATTTTCATTAATCTATGCAAATGCTAATAATTAATTGCATCTTGATGGTATTTCGTTTTATTAAGTGAGTATGATCATCATATTTATTTGGATGTCAACATTAGATATATATCTCTAATAAGTTCCAAAGGCATTGATTTGTGTTACATGTATTCCTTTCATTAGCAAATATCGGTTACATAATTATAATAAATATATGATATTTAGAGTGATAATTAATATTCTTAAAGATTCATTATGACTAAGTATTTATGCTTAAAACTGCTAAATTAAGTGATAATACGTTCAAAGTATTGTTAGTTATGATTGGTTGTTATGATCATTAAAAGTGGTAATATTTTCAAACGCTGAATTTATTATTGATGAAGACGTGTTAGAGAATTATTCTCTATATTACATGCCTCAAATTTACTTTAGAAGTAGCAATATTTCGGAAGAGGTGTTCAGACACCGGATTTGTGTCCCGGTGCATCATGATAATAAGATATTGGGTTTGAGTCCTAACGCATTATGGCTTAACATGTTGTTATAAAGGTAAGACATTGGGTTTGAGTACCAATGCACCACATTAATGATATAATGATGATTGAGGCAAAATAATATACTTTTAATGAAGCCCGTCCCTCTAGATCTGCTCCATTCCCTGAAGCGAATGTGATAGCAATAGATCAAAGTCTGAAAGAAGACTAAATAATTATCGGGACCGTATGAACATACGTGGACGTGGCAATAGACGAAATAATAATCGTCATCATGATTTTAATTATGAAATGGAGAACAATAAAGGTTCTCGTATTAAAATTATCCTTCAAAAGGTGAAGCTAATATTTACCATGATGTGGTATAAAAGGACATTGGATACATGAATATCGTACACCTGAATATTTTGCCCAACTTTAATCAATCCTCTGTTAAAATAAAGGAGAATAAAGGCATACATAACCTTACAAAATGATATTAAGGAGGGCCATTAAAAGAAATTTGACAAATGATAAGACAATACAATAAGCTTATACAGAGAAATCATGAGGCATGTTCAGATGATTATGATACATTCCAGAAGTGAATACGGCCGTATGAAATAAGTTCATGAACATGGATAGGCTCATGATTGCTAAAATCTCACAACTCCCCTCTAAAGAGGTTTGAGAGAAATAAAAAGGATAGATAACATTATGTGGCCGCATGATTATGTCATTGGTCGTATACCTTTTTACATCAAAAATATTTTGCCAGGGTTATGAAAAATTATTAAAGGGCAAAAGTAAAGCAAGAAACAGGTCTTGCTTATAATAATTTTGACCATGAAAATAATGATAATGACTTTCTTATAGAAGGAGATGTCTCGCCATATGGATGGTAACAAATATGAATATGAAAGATTATTCAATTTTCATTGTGGCTTGTACTACTCAAGTAGTATAGTCGAATCGTGTAACGACCCGACAGGTCGTTTTGAGCATTGCACTTCACTCGCAAGTTCTCGGGTATGACTAGCCCTGTATGATGTATTATGACTTATGTAAATTGTCGATTTTGGTTTTCAGGATAATCGAATCAGATATGGAAGAAAGATTCTCAGCTTGAAACTTTAAATCTGAAAGGTTTGACCAAGTTTTGACTTTTTAGTATTTCACCTCGGACTTGAATTTTGATGACTCTGTTAGCTCTGTTAGGTGATTTTGGACTTAGGAGCGTGTTCGGAATGTATTTTGGAGGTGTGTGATAGATTTAGGCTTGAATTGGCGAAATGGGAAATTTGGCATTTTCCGATCAGCAGTGGAAATTTTGATATCGGGGTCGGGATGGAATTCCGGAAATTGGATTAGGTCCGTTGTGTCATTTGTGACGTGTGTGCAAAATTTCAGGTCATTCGGATGAGGTTTGATAGGTTTTTGTATTGTTGCGGAATTCGGAAGTTTGGAAATCCTTAGGCTTGAATCCGAGGGTAATTTGTTGTTTTGAGTGTTCCGAGGGTTTGAATAAGTTTGAATAGTGGTATATGACTTGTTGGTATGTTCGGTTGAGGTCCCGAGGCCCTCGGTATGGATTTGAGTGGTTTTTCGGAAAGTTTAAACTTTGGAAATTGCAGCTGGTGTTGCTACTTCTGTCATATCCGCACCTGCGGATTGGGGACCGCAGGTGCGCAGCAAGGGTCGCAGGTGCGGTTTGGTCCCTGCATCTCCGATGACCGCAGGTGCGGTCAGGCAACCGCAGAAGTGGAAATGGCCTTTAAATGAGATTTCGCAGAAGCGGAGAATTTTGCGCAGATACGGCCCCGTAGATGCTTAATGGGGACCGCAGATGCGGAAGTGCTGGGCAGAATATATATAAAGGATCCTTCGCGAATTTTGGTCATTCCTCCTCCATTTTTGGTCGATTTTGGTGCTCCAAGCTGTGATTTCAAGAGGGAATCAAGTGTTTTTAGAGAGGTAAGCTACTTGGGCCTTGTATCTTGTGTTTATGGCGATTGATCCATTGTTATTCATGATATTAGCAGGAAAATTTGAGAAGAAATTGGGAGAGTTTATATTGGGGATTTGAAGGGTCATTTGAGGTCCGATTTTGATGATTTTGGTATGTATAGACTCTGGAGTGAACGAAGTTTCTAGTTTTGTGATTTTTGTTGGATTTCGAGACGTGGGCCCGGGGGTTGGGTTTGAGCAAATTCGAGATTTTGAGTTTAATTTGATAATTTTGGCGTGGGCTTTGTCCCTTTGGCATGTATTGATGATATGATTCTGATTTTTTGTTAGATTCGGAGCGTTTGGAGGATGATTACAGAGGCAAGGGGGCCGCAGATCAGAGATTTGACCGGTTCGAGGTAAGTAATGATTGTAAATCTTGTCCCGAGGGTATGAAACCCCGGATTTCACATCGTTTCACTATCTTGAGGTGATGCACGTGCTAGATGACGAGCGTGTGGGCGTGCACCGTTGGGGATTGTGACTCGGTCCGTCCCGTAGCAACTATAAGTTGCGTATTTGGTTGAAATTATACGATACTTATGTGTTTCAGAAAGTATTTCTATAAATTGGGCCTTGTGCCACGTTTGGGCCTTGTGCCAAAGTTGTTTGAACCCTGAGGGACCTTTTTCTTACTCTCCTCTTACTGTTTTCGATTGAAAATCTATACTCAGTCATGTTATACTCATTGATTTCATAACTTAGTTTTTACTATACTGTTTTGAAACATATATGAAAATGTTATTTTGGGCTGGGCACCCTGTTTTTACTGATAGCCCGAGTGGCTTGAGAGATTGATAACTGAGTGAGGCCGAGGGCCTGTTTTGTGAGGATATTATGGGATCAGGCTGCACGTCGCCGCATGTTGTTACTGATTCATGATTTTGCGAGGCCGATGGCCTGATTTATTATGCCACAAGGTAGCTTGTTATGAGGCCGAGGGCCTGTTTAATTATGCCACGAGTTGGCTTGTTATAGCGCTTGGGCTGTAGGAGCCCCTCCGGAGTCTGCACACCCCCGGTGAGCGCGGGTACCCTGAGTGAGTGATATGATGTTAGCCCGAGGGGCTGTTTATGATATGATGTGTTGCCCGAGGGGCTATTCTTGATCCATGTTTTGCCCGAGGGGCTGTTCTTGATTCATGTTTAGCCCGAGGGGCTGTTTATGAGTGATTGTGAGGTATGCCCGAGGGGCTGTGTATGAGTGACACTGATGACTGACTGAGGGGTTGTTTATGACTTATGTTGCCCGAGGGGCTGTTTATTTTTTATGATGCCCGAGGGGTTGTATATGAGTGATGTTTTGCCCGAGGGGCCGACTATGTTTTCATCATTTCTACTCACTGTTTTATCACTTGTTTGAAAACTGCTGAAAGATGTTTTAAATGGATTTTACACATCTTCAAAGGATTTCTACCGAAAACTGGATTTTTAACGAAATGATTTGATTTACATACTGTTTTGGAAACACATTGTACTTACTGTGGTGTTATGACGTGGATTATGTGTTTTCTTACTGCGCAGTCTTTATTTACTCTTATTACTTAGTAAGTTGGCGTACTCACATTACTCCATGCACCTTGTGTGCAGATCCAGGAGTTGCGGATCGTGATAGCGAGTGTTGATCTTTCATCTAGTGGGTCTTTCGGAGTCGGCATGGTAGCTGCATGGCATTCGCAGCCTTGCTCTTCTCCCTCTTATCTTCCTTAGACTATTTTTTTGTATATTTCCAGACTGTGATAGTCTTCGTTGTATTCAGACCTTAGTAGATGCTCGTGACTTGTGACACCCTGATGTCGGGCTTGTGTTATTTTCTTCCGCACTGGTTATTTAGACCCCTGTTATGAGATATTTCCAACTAATAGCTTAAAACTGTCTTTTATGATTTAATAGTTGGATTAGGATTCGTGTCGGCTGGCCTAATTTCACGATAGGCGCCATCACGATCGGTTCGGTTTTAGGGTCGTGAAAAGTTGGTGTCAGAGCCTAGGTTACATAGGTCTCACGAGTCATGAGCGGGTTTAGCAGAGTCTTGCGGATCGGTACGGAGATGATTAGAAGTACTAGATGGTTTGTGTTGCACGAGCTTATGAAGGGTTTAGTTGAGTCTCACTATGGTATTATGGCAGTGATAGAGTATGGGCATTGTGAGTTATTATGTGTTTTGATCTATGGCTTTGAGCCAAGTTGGGGAGTCTGCTATTGATCTATTGATTGCACGGATATGTGTTGTGTTGGTTCCAGTTGGGGTATGCTAGTGAATCAGTTATGGCTTACAGAGGTTGAGATCTAGGATGACTTGAGTAAAGAAAATTTTGGATAAGGGTTGTGATATGCTCTATGGGTATATGAGGAACATTGGATGATTTAGTTGTTGTTTGTAAGGAATGTAACGTGTATGGAGTAGGAAAATTGCTCTGCGGCTTAGAAGAATGGTTTACTTCCTTGGGTGTTGGAGTGCTAATGGGGCACAGGTAGTTCGGTCCATTTGGTCAGTCTAATTGAGATTTGAGCAGAGTGGATGACTCTCGAGAATGGTTCCAATGAATTCAAGATTTATACGTGGCAATTGGGAATCTTCAGGATGTGTATTTGGCTAGAAACTGAGATTTATATTGGAGGATGTCAGGACTTGTGGCATTTCTATATCATTATGGATTCTACATATCAGTATCAGGAAGGCGAACGTAATGGCTTTAGATTCGCAGAAGGCCTCTTCAGAGCGGGTATCTCGGTTGTGGTGCTTTGGGGGTGCTTTAGAAGAATACAGCGGTTTGTGAGTGTACTATCAAGGAAACGTATCAATTTGAAGGTAATTCGAAAGGAACTCAGAGAATTAGGACAGCTTGGTAGTAGGTTGGTTCGGCATGGTAATGGATATGATCGGTTTTTGGGTGCTTATGATGCGGTGGGTTTCTACAGGTGTTCCGTGGCAATGCTCTTAGGTTTTGGATGGCTTACGCAGCTTGGTTGAGTTAGAAGGAGTCAGTCCTGAAGGTTTGGTTTTGTGCAAAGGGGATTCGGAGAGTTCTTGATGATTTCTACCACGGTTGGAGATGTATATTTTCTACTGACGTGAGGAGCATGTGATGTATAGTGATTTTCACCTAGATGAGATCAAATGGAAAAGTTCTTAGCCGGTTGAGTACATAGTTGCTTGTAGCTCGGAGTGGATTATGAAGTTCTCATATTTATCATAGGATGGCATGGCATATGCGGTATGTTGTGTGGGGTTGGGATTTGCATGTGTAAGGTCACGGTTCAGTTCTGAAAGGAAGGTCATAAACTCTTAGGCAGCATGGACAGTTTCAGATGACTAGATAAATAATATAACTAATTTGTGTGGCTTGATGAGGGTATACATTTCAGAAAGGACAATGTGTTAAGGATACTTTATTGGTATTGCGGCACTAACTTGTCTGATCGACTACTGATATTCAAAGTTTGCTTAGTGGCACAGAAGAATTCTAGAAGTACCCCTCGTGGAATGATCGAGTATTAGAGATGTGTTAGATATTCGGGCGTTGGAGTTGGGATCGGATATGGTGATTTGTGTGCTTTATGGATTTGGAGACTAGGAGTTCTCATAAACAGGTTATTTCGTGGTTGTGGACTGTGAATATGTGGGCAAGCTAGTCAGATGATAGTATGTGCTATGATTCAGTCATTGTGAACTTTCCAAGAGTTATTTATCTATTGTGGGCGACCGGAGTTGATTGGGGTTCATTAGTAGACCTAATATGGATGTGTATTCTGCATTGAGTCGGATATGTTGACTCCGAACTGCTATTGTTGAGAGAGGTGCCATTCAATTGTCGTAAAGCTTATTCGTGTTCCGAGACTTATTTGTGAGTTACTCTTGTATGCTACGCGGGATTTTGATTCGTTGATTATATGCATAAATGATATGGTTCTATTTGGGCTTTATAGCGAAATTTGAGTGAGATGGGTATCTAGGTGTTGCATGATTGCGCATTGGGTATGTTCTTTCGGGCCGGTGTGGCATTGCGCAATTTGCTTCTCCTTGGTTATGGTGATTCACTATTGGTACTAGACATCAAATAGCGCGTGATTGTTGATTTTGAGCATGGTGACTTGAGGTGTTTCATGTGGACCAGTGTTTGGATAGGATCGCGCATTGCAGTGAAGTTGTGTGGAAGTATGATCCTCCGGGTTAGATTCGTGTGTTCTGGTTCTACGGTGTGTGATGGGTTCTTAGCATCGTGTTGTGGTGGTACTGGTGAGCTGGTGGTACAGTTCTCTCATTTGAGTCATTTTTCATGATTTGAGTACATTCGGACTGTTGCTTATTGGTGCGCGGATTGCACGGATTGTGGCTTTAGATTGTATTGATCTGTCATGTCACCAGAGTAGTCATGTTGGATGAGATGAGGTCATTGGACCTAGAATGAATACCATCGGATTTGATTTCAGCGTGTTGGAAGGATAATATTGAAATTCAGCTTAGAAAGTTACTGTAGTCCTTGCGGAAGGAGAAGGAACTCCATGACTGGTTGAACCGAGGAATGATTATGATTTCTTCGTGTTTCTTTCATCATTGGCAGTATACAAAAGTGTTGAAATGAGGCATTATTTGATAAGAAATTATTATCGGTATTCTTCTTTATTTAGCAGCTGCTGTGATTAGAAGTTATCGCTACGAGTGTTTGAGTTATGTGGTATATCATGTGATTATATCTTGGGTTACGGATATGGTTTGATACAGCTTGTTCGGACTTATACAGTGTATAGATGTCAGATTCTGATCTTATAGATGATTTCGGAAGTGAAATTTTGGTTCTAAGGTTTATGGGCTTGGGTGGATTGCGAAGTTTAAGTTATTGTCACGACCTGGATTCCCCACCCTCGGGAGTCATGATAGCGCCTACTGGTGAAAGCTAGGCAAGCCGATTGTTCCAATTAGTTAGCCCTTTTTCCTTTTAAATCCCTTAACAGTTGTAAATTAACATTTTATAACAGCGGAAATTAAATAAGCGAAAGAATGAAATTCAACAATTAAGCCAATACCAATACGAATCTATAACATAAACCACCCAGGACTGGTGTCACAATCTCACGGACTATCTAAGAAAACTACAAATAAAGTCTGAACAAGAAATTACATGTCTGTCTTTGGAATATTAAAGAACAGAAAGAAACTAGATAGGGAGGGGACGCCAAGGCCTGCGGACGCCTGCAAGACTACCTTGGGTCTCCTGATGGGCTGAAGGCAGCAACCTCTCTCTATGGTCCAAATGCTCCAGCACCGAGATCTGCACACAGTGCAGAGTGTAGTATCAGCACAACCGACCCCATGTGCTGGTAAGTGTCGAGCCTAACCTCGGCGAAGTAGTGACGAGGCTAGGACAAGACTACCAAATAGACCTGTGCAGTTTAAACATATACGGCAAGAAATAATAACGGAAACTAGCAGCTAAAGATGGGAAGGGGAACACGCTGCGGGGGAAATATCAAATACCAATAGTAACTCCAGAGAAAAGTATAAAGAACATTTTAAGGTTTGCATCAGTAAGAATAAGGAAACAGTAGCAAATCAAAATCCACTTTTTTTATCATTTATTGTTGCGGCGCGCAACCCGATCCAAATCATATAATACTGTTGCGACGTGCAACCCGATCCAATCATATAACACTGTTGCGTCGTGCAACCCGATCCAATCATATATCATTGTTGCGGTGTGCAACCCGACCCCTCCTGTCCTCCCTTATTACTCCATGTTGCGGCGTGCAACCCGATCCCATATAATATTGTTGCGGCGTGCAACCCGATCCCAATATACAATTCAACACCAATCACAAATGAATCCCGGCGAGGGAACGATAAGGAAACAACAATGTCCCGAAAAGGGAATCGACTATGAGAATAAGCACATCCCGACAAGGGAACCAACAGTAAGAGCTAACTACGTCCCGGCAAGGGAATCAGCTATAACCAAGCTTATGCCATCATTTAACTTCACAAATGAAACCTCAACTGGAACCAATACTCAACCATAATCATATACCATGAGGAGAATCATAATTCTTGCCCAAAACGGAGAATCAACAACTTAAGCATTTGTAGTATTTATCAAGAACACAACGATCACAATTTAAGACTCACGGGCATGGTTGACAACGATGTATAGATACTCGTCACCACACCTATACGTCGTACACTACACTAGCACATAGCAATTAAAGCACAATACCTATTCCCTCAAGCTAAGGTTAGACCAAACACTTACCTCAATGCCGCGAACACAATTCAAGCCTCAACTACCGCTTTACCTCTTGTTTTCACCACCAATTCTCTTGTATCTAGTCACAATTCAATTAATACTATTAGTAAATGCTAAATGAATCAATTCTAATGCATGAAAATGGATTTTCAAATGATTTTCCCAAAATAGTCAAAAATTGACCCCGGACCCGCTTAGTCCAAACCCAAAATTCGGACCAAAACCCGATTACACATTCACCTCGAGCCCGAATATACAATTGGCTTTGGAATCCGACCTCAATTTGAGGTCTAAATCCCCAAATTGCTATATTCCTAAGTTCTACCCAAATTCCCAATTCCACCATGAAAACCATAGATTCTAGGATGAAATCTTGTAAAAAGAAGTTAAGGAGTGAAATAAATGAGTTAAAATCACTTACTTGTGTTTTGGGGAAGAAAGAGTGTTTGAAAAATCGCCTCTTATGCTTTAGGTTTTTGAAAAATGAAAATGGCTGAAAAGGATCGCGGCCGCGGAGCTCCACCGCGGACCGTGAAATATCGAGCGCGACCGCGAAGACTGGCCTTGCTCACCGCTGACCGCATAAATCCCACCGCGGTCACGAAGAGCCCACCGCGGTCGCGAAGACCCCACCACGGATCGCGAAGCTTGGCTTCAAAGACCTGCAACTTTCTCTGAACCTGCAACTCTTATGTTCTAAGTCTAAATTCACTCTGTGGCCTATCCAAAACTCACCCGAGCCCTCGGGGCTCCAAACCAAACAAGCACGCAAGTCCAAAAACATCATACGGACTTGCTCGTGCGATCAAATCATCAAAATAACATCAACAACTATGAATTAAACCTCAAATTCATGAAATCACTCAAGATCATCAAAATTACTATTTTCTCAACTATAGGTCCGTTTTATACCAAACCAATTCTGATCTTTACCAAATTTTACAGATTCAAGTTAATCATTATTTCAAACTTGTACCAGGTTTCGGAACCAAGATAGGGGCCCGATACCATCAAGAAAGTGCATCAATTCACTTCTAAAAACCTTAACATTTTCCAGAAAATAATTTTCTTTAAAAATTCATTTCTCGGGCTTGGGACCTCGGAATTCGATTCCGGGCACACGCCCAAGTCCCATATTTTACTACGGACCCTACGAGACCGTCGAATCATGGGTCCGGGTCCGTTTACCAAGAATGTTGACCAAAGTCAACTTTATTTAGTTTTTTAAAAGCTAATTTCCATTTTTTTTTACTTAGTTTCCACATAAAAAAACTTTCCATAAATGCGCCCGGACTGCACACGCAAATCGAGGTAGGACAAAAAGAGGTTTTTAAGGCCTCGAAACATAGAATTTACTTTCTAAATGATTGATGACCTTTTGGGTCTTCACATCCTCCACCTCTAAAACAATCGTTCGTCCTCGAACGGGCATAAGAAAGAAGTACCTGAGTCGGAGAAAAGATGGGGATATCGGCTCCGCATATCGGACTCGGATTCCCAGGTCGCTGCCTCAACAGGATGACCTCTCCACTGAACACGAACAAAAGGGAAACTCTTCGATCTCAACTGACGAACCTGCCAGTCTAAAATAGCTATCGGCTCCTCCTCATTGGACAAGTCCTTGTCCAACTGGACAGTGCTGAAGTCTAACACATGGGATGGATCGTCGTGATACTTCCGAAGCATGGACACATGAAACACTGGATGCACGACTGATAAACTCGGCGGCAATGCAAGTCTGTAAGCCACCTCTCCCACTCGATCAAGAATCTCAAACGGGCCAATGAATCTAGGGCTAAGCTTGCCTCTCTTCCCAAATCTCATCACGCCCTTCACAGGCGACACCCGAAGCAACACCCGCTCGCCGACCATGAATGCCACATCACGAACCTTACGGTCGGCATAACTCTTTTGCCTGGACTGAGCTGTACGAAGCCTATCCTGAATAATCCTGACCTTGTCCAAGGCATCCTATACTAGATCCGTACCCAACAACCGAGCATCTCCCGGCTCAAACCATCCAACCGGCGACCGACACCGCCTACCATATAAAGCCTCATAAGGAGCCATCTGGATGCTCGACTGGTAGTTGTTGTTGTAGGCAAACTCCGCTAAAGGCAAGAACTGATCCCATGAGCCTCCAAAGTCAATGACACAAGCTCGGAGCATATCCTCCAAAATCTAAATAGTACGCTCGGACTGCCCGTCTGTCTGAGGATGAAATATTATGCTCAACTCGACCCGTGTGCCCAACTCTCGTTGAACTGCCTTCTAGAAATGTAAGGTAAACTGCGTGCCTCGGTCAGAAATGATAGACACGGGCACAACATGAAGACGAACAATCTCCCGGATATAGATCTCAGCTAACCTCTCAGAAGAATAAGAAACCGCCACAGTAATGAAATGCGTTGACTTGGTCAGCCTATCAACAATAACCCATACTGCGTCGAACTTCCTCTGAGTCTGTGGGAGTCCAACAACAAAGTCCATAGTGATACGTTCCCACTTCCACTCAGGGATCTCAATCTTCTGGAACAAACCACCAGGTCTCTGATGCTCGTACTTTACCTGCTGACAATTCAAACATCGAGCCACATATGCAACAATATCCTTCTTCATCCTCCTCCACCAATAATGCTGCCGCAAATCCTGATACATCTTAGTGGCGCCCGGATGAATAGAGTACCGGGAACTATGGGCCTCCTCTAAAATCAACTCTCGAAGTCCATCCACATTAGGCATACAAACTCGACCCTGCAGCCTCAAAACTAGGGGTGTGCATTCGAATCAGTTTATCGATAAATCGAATTGATTATTTGTTATCGAAATCGAAATCGAAAAAATCAAAACCTTATTGAAACGATAACGATAAGCATATGTACAAATCGATAATCGATAAGTAATTATCGATAAGGGTCAAAATCGAATCGATAAATCGAATGCACACCCCTAGACTGTAGACACTTGTTAAATGAGTAATTACCTATTTGTGTAGATTAATATAACATACAAAATGTATATATATTCCGCTACTATTTTGAAAGCGGCTATACAATATTATTTTCCCTAATCTATACCCTTTCCTTTACCCTAAATCCCTTACCCTATTATTTCCTCTACCACATTTAAGGAATGATCATATTTAAAGATCAAGGGAATGAAGTTCAAATTAATGGAAAACAGAATTAGCCGTGATGATGTGTTTTGTTTTGTTTTGTTTTTTTTATACCGTTGGAGTGTTGGTGGCATACATTTGATCCCTTACTTTAGTTTTGTTGCATGTGCTTGTTGACACAATTTTTATATTATAAATGGTGTTCGTCTTATTTTAGCTTCTTTTTGTCCATATTAGTTAGGCGCGTTTATAGCGATATACTTTCCGTGGAATCCCGCAAATTTTCTTATTGGTGTAATCGATAACCGAATCGATAAGCCCCCAAAATCGATAAATCGAAATCGAAAAAATCGAAGCCTTATTGAAACGATAACGATAAGCATATGTACAAATCGATAATCGATAAGTAATTATCGATAAGGGTCAAAATCGAATCGATAAATCGAATGCACACCCCTACTCAAAACTTCATCATCTCCAACTGTAACCTGCTTGGCACCTCCGTGCCGCACCGTGTCTCTAAGGACACACAAATGAGGATTATCATACTACCGATCTCTGATACGCTCAAATAATGAGGAACGAGCGACTGTGCAAGCTAACACGCGGTTGGGTTCTAAAATATCCAACCTCACGAATTGATTGGCCAAAGCCTGAACATCCAAAGCAAGCGGTCTCTCACCGACTGGAATATACGCAAGACTGCCCATATTGGCTGACTTTCTACTCAAAGCATCAGCCACCACATTGGCCTTCCCCGGATGATATAAGATGGTGATATCATAGTCTTTCAACAGCTCCAACCACCTCCTCTGCCTCAAATTTAGTTCCTTCTGCTTGAACAAATATTGCAAACTCTTGTGATCCGTGAACATCTCACATGACACGCCATACAAATAGTGCCTCCAAATCTTCAGCGCGTGAACAATGGCTGCTAACTCCAAATCGTGAACTGGATAATTCTTCTCATGATCTTCAACTGCCGTGAAGCATAAGCAATGTCCTTGCCATCCTGCATCAACACCGCACCAAGTCCAATATGAGATACGTCACAATAAACTGTATATGGCCCTGAACCCGTGGGCAAAACCAACACTGGCGCCATAGTCAAAGCCGTCTTGAGACTCTGAAAGCTTGCCCCACACTCGTCCGACCACCTGAACTGGGCACCCTTCTGGGTCAACCTGGTCATCGGGGCTACAATAGATGAAAACCCCTCCACAAACCGACGGTAATAGCCTGCCAAACCCAAGAAACTCCGGATCTCTGTAGCTGACATGGGTCTAGTCCAGTTCTTGACTGCCTCTATCTTCTTCGGATCCACTCGAATACCATATGCTTAAACAACGTGGCCCAAGAATGCAACTGAACTCAACCAAAAATCGCACTTCGAAAACTTAGCATACAATTGACTATCCCTTAGAGTCTGAAGAACGACTCGAAGATGCTGCTAGTGCTCCTCCCGGCTGCGGGAATAGATCAAAATATCGTCAATGAAGACAATCACGAAGGAATCCAAATAAGGCCTGAACACTCGGTTCATCAAATCCATGAAAGCTACTGGGGCATTTGTCAATCCGAATGACATCACCAAGAACTCATAATGCCCGTCACGAGTGCGAAAAGTTGTCTTAGGGACATCGGATGCCCTAATACTCAACTGATGGTAGCCAGATCTCAAGTCGATCTTAGAAAACACTTGGGCACCCTGAAGCTGGTCAAACAAATCATCAATCCTCGGCAATGGGTACTTGTTCTTGATTGTGACCTTGTTCAATTGCCGGTAATCTGTCACGACCCGGATTCCCCACCCTCGGGGTCGTGATGGCGCCTACTAATAGGAGCTAGGCAAGCCAACTTAATTAACCATTTTAATTAAACAAATGTTCCCTTTTAACAATTAACCGCATTAATTAAAGGCGACGAATTAAATCATAAGCGGAAGACTTAAATGTAGATAAAAGATCGATAATACAGAAGTTCCAACACATAAATCTCTACCCCGGGACTGGAGTCACATACTCACGAACATCTAAGGAGTACTACATACAAAGTCTAAAAGAAACATAATCTGTTTATCTCGGGTACAATGAGATGAGAGCCAAATGTAAGGATAGAAGGGAGACGCCGGGCCTGCGGACGCCTGCAAGCTACCTCGGGTCTCTCTGGACTGAAGGTTCGCCCCCGTGCAAATGCTGCTGCTGCTGCTCAATACCTGGACCTGTGAAAAAATGCACAGAGTGTAGCATCAGCACAACCGACCCTATGTGCTGGTAAGTGCCTAGCCTAACCCCGACGAAGTAGTGACGAGGCTAGACTGGACCTCAAATAAACCTGTGCAATTATAAATATACAGCAGAAATCGAGTTCGGCTCCAACTCAACTTCCACGGCCAATACAATCCTCCACAATCACTTTCCCTCTCGAGTTCGGCTCCAACTCAACCAAATCTATGCAATAAGGACTTCATGTTATCAATATGTGCTAGACAAATCAAACCCAATGACTAATTATAGCTTTTTCATCAATTTACCCCAAAAGGTCAAAAATGCCTCCGGGCCCACATGGTCAAAATCCGAGGTTCGAACCAAAACCCGTTTACCCATTCCCCCATGAACTCAAATATGTAATTTATTTTGGAATCGGACCTCGAATTGAGGTCCAAAACCCCCAAATTTCAGAAAACCTAGGTTCTACCCTAAATTCCCAATTTCCCCATTAAAATCTTTGTTTTGAAGTTGAAATTATGTTTAAGGATGTTAAGGAGTAAAGAAAATCAGTTAGAAATCACTTACCAATCGTTTGGAAGAAGTTGAATCGTTTGGAAAATCGCCTCTTATGTTTTGGGTTTTGAAAAAAATGAAAAATGACTGAAAATCCCGACTTTATATATTGTGCTGAAGACTGGCGCGGACCGCATAAAAATGCACCGCGGCCGCGCCGAGGAAGGGAAGAAAAATGACTCTCTGAACCTACCCAGCGCGGACCGCACTGATTTGGAGCGCGGCCGCGCTGGTTGAATGGACCCAAGACCCACTCTCTGAATCTCCCAGCACGGACCGCACTGATTTGGTGCGCGACCGCGCTGGTCGACCTAGAATTCACTGGCCCTCTGAACCTAGCCACGCGGACCCCGCAGAAATGCACCGCGGCCGCGCGGCTTCCAGCGCGGACCGTGCGGAAATGACCGCGGCCGCGCTGGGGGCCTGCAACCCCTGAACCTACAACCATCTGCTATTTTTCTAGCCTAAGACCTCCCGGGACCTACTCAAAACTCACCCGAGCCCTCGGGGCTCCAACCGAACAAACATATAAGCTCAAAAACATCCTGCGGACTCATCCGTGCGATCAAATCGCCCAAACAACATCAAAATCATCAAATTAGGCCTCAAGGCCCAGGATTCCTTCCAATTTCCATAAAACACCAAATTTACTGCTTCTAGCTCAAAACACGTCAAATGACGTCCAAATCTAACCAAACTTCACAGCAATTGCTTAACTCATATTTAAGACTTGTGCCGGGCGTCGGAACCAAAATACGAGCCCGACAGCACAGTCTTCTAAACAAATAACACTTTCCAACTCTTTAATTATTTTCAGAAAACAATTTCACGTAAAAATTCATTCCTCGGACTCGGGACCTCGGAATTTGATTCAGGGCACACCCCCAAGTCTCATATTTTCCTACGGACCCTCCGGGACTGTCGAATCACGAGTCCGGGTCCGTTTGCCCAAAACGTTGACCGAAGTCAAACTTAAGCAATTAAAACATCAGAATTCATTATTTTTCTCACAAATTCATATTTAAACGTTCCGGCTACGCGCTCGGACTGCGCACACAAACTCGAGGCAACCCCCAAGTGAGGTTTTCACGGCCTCAGAAATACAGAGCGAGTAGGAATACAGGTGATGACCCCTTTGGGTCGTCACATTCTCCACCTCTAAAACAACCGTTCGTCCTCGAACGGACAAGAGAAAGAAGTACCTGAGTCGGGGAATAGATGGGGATAACGGCTCCGCATATCAAACTTGGACTCCCAGGTCGATGCCTCAGGAGGCTGACCTCTCCACTGAACACGGACAGAAGGAAAACTCTTGGATCTCAACTGACGAATTTGCCGATCCAGAATTGCTACCGGCTCCTCCTCATAGGATAAGTCCTTGTCCAACTGGACAGTACTGAAATCTAACACGTGGGTAGGATCGCCGTGATACCTCCGAAGCATGGATACATGGAAAACTGGATGCACGGCTGATAAGCTGGGCGGCAACGCAAGTCTATAGGCCACCTCTCCCACTCGATCAAGAATCTCAAATGGACCAATGTACCTAGGGCTAAGCTTGCCCTTCTTCCCAAATCTCATCACGCCCTTCATAGGCGACACTCGGAGCAATACCCGCTCACCAACCATGAAAGCTACATCTCGAACCTTACGGTCTGCATAACTCTTCTGCCTAGACTGGGCTGAACGAAGCCTCTCCTGAATGATCTTGACCTTGTCCAAGGCCTCCTGAACCAAATCCGTACCAATCAATCGAGCCTCTCCCGGCTCAAACCATCTAACCGGAGACCGACATGGCCTACCATATAAAGCCTCATAAGGAGCCATCTGGATGCTCGACTGGTAGCTGTTGTTGTAAGCAAACTCCGCCAAAGGCAAGAACTGATCCCACGAACCTCCAAAATCAATAACACAAGCTCGGAGCATATCCTCCAAAATCTGAATAGTCCGCTCGGACTGACCGTCCGTCTGGGGATGAAATGCCGTGCTCAAGTCTACCCTTGTGCCCAACTCTCGCTGGACTGCTCTCCAGAAGCGTGAGGTAAACTGCGTACCCCGATCCGAAATGATAGACACGGGCACACCATGAAGGCGAACAATCTCCCGAATATAGATCTCAGCGAACCTCTCAGAAGGATAGGAGACTGCCACAGGAATGAAATGCGCTGACTTGGTCAGCCTATCAACAATAACCCATATCGTGTCAAACTTCTTCCGGGTCAACGGAAGTCCAGTAACAAAGTCCATAGTAATCCGCTCCCATTTTCACTCGGGAAGCTCAATCCTCTGATGTAAACCACCAGGCCTCTGATGCTCGTACTTAACCTGCTGACAATTCAAACAACGAGCCACATATGCTACGATATCCTTCTTCATCCTACGCCACCAATAATGCTTCCGCAAGTCCCGATACATCTTCGCGGCGCC
>NW_017672958.1:109524-148682 GCF_001879085.1 Nicotiana attenuata
TTCATTACCCTTTTTTTTAAACTATGTTCAACAATTTAGAGTAATGAGTGATTAAACAGCGGAATAAATTAAATAACCAAAAATGCGAAAGACGAAAACTTAATAGTTTAACCAAACATTGCTACATAATCTGAAGTACTATACTACCCAGAATTTGGTGTCACAATTTCACAGACTGCCTAAGAGTACTACAAATAAAGGGTCCGAAGAATAAATACAAGCTGTCTCAGAAATACATAGAAGAAACAGTAGAGAAAGATAGAAGGAGACGCCAAGGCCTACGGACGCCTGTAGGACTACCTCAGGTCGCCTGAATGGACTGAAGACAGCACCCTCACTGCGGTCCAAACACTCCGGTACCAGTATCTGCACACAGTGCAAAGTGTAGTATCAACACAACCGACCCCATGTGCTGGTAAGTGCCTAGCCTAACCTCGGCGAGGTAGTGATGAGGCTAGGACCAGACTACCAAATAAACCTCTGCAGTTAAATCATATACAGCGAAAAATAAAAGCAGATATTCACAATTAAAGATGGGGAGGGGAAGGCATGCTATGGGGAGTATCAGATAACAACAAAATACTAAAGAGGAATGTAAAGAAACCATAATTTAGTTGCCAACAATAATAAGGAAAACAAACACAGTATTCACTTTCATTTCTTTCTCGTTGCAGGCGTGCAACCCGCTCCCATTTCATATATCTCGTTGCAGGCGTGCAACCCGCTCCCATTTCATATATTACCGTTGCAGGCGTGCAACCAGCTCCCAATTCATATATTACCGTTGCAGGCGTGCAACCCGCTCCCATTTCATATATTACTGTTGCAGGTGTGCAACCCGCTCCCATTTCATATATTACCGTTGCAGGCTTGCAACCCGCTCCCATTTCATATATTACCGTTGCAGGCGTGCAACCCGCTCCCATTTCATATATTATCGTTACAGGCGTGCAACCTGCTCCCATTTCATATATCAACACCAATCATAGAAGAATCCCGGCAAGGGAACAATAATACAATAACAACATCCGGCAAGGGAATAATAATATAACAACAACATCCCGACAAGGGAACAATAATATAACAACAACATCCCGGCAAGGGAACAATAATATAATAACAACATCCCGGCAAGGGAACAAGAGTATAACAACAACATCCCGGCAAGGGAGACAATATCATAAACAATAACATCCCGTCAAGGGAACCAACAATGATAATCATCATATTAGACATGGATAAATCACAACGGAGTCACAACAATTACAATACTAGACTCACGGGCATGGTTGACACCGACGAATAGATACTCGTTACCATGCCTATACGTCGTACTCCACAATTAACACATAGCAAATACGACACAACTCCTAATCCCTCAAGCTAAGGTTAGACCAAACACTTACCTCGATGCCACGAACACAATTCAAGCCTCAACTATCGCTTTACCTCTTGATTCCACCACCAATTCGCTCGTATCTAGCCACAAGTTACTTAACTATATCAATAAATGCTAAATGAATCAATTCTAATGCATGAAAATAGATTTTCTAGAGTTTTTCCCAAAAAGTCAAAAATCGACCCCGGGCCCACGTAGTAAAAACCCGAGGTTCGAACCAAAACCCGATTACCCATTCATCCACGAACTCGAATATATAATTTGTTTTGAAATCGGACCTCAAATCGAGGTCCAAATCCCCACAATTTGAAAAATCTAAGTTCTACCCAAAATACCCAATTTCCCCCATGAAAACCTTTGATTTTGAGTTGAAATCATGAGAAAAGATGTTAAAGATTAATAAAAACGAGTTAGAAATGACTTACAATTGATTTGGAAGAGTACTTGTCTTTGAAAAATCACCCAAGAGTGTTTAGGTTTTGAAAGGGTTTGAAAAATGGTTGAAAATGCGTCTAAGTTATGATTTTGCAGGTTGTAGATGTCGCAATTGCGACCAGGGTTCGCAATTGCGAACCCTTCAGAAGACAGCAATCTTCGCATTTGCAAAGATAATTATCGCATTTGCGACCACCCCATATTTCTGAGGGGTTCGCATTTGCGAGGCATACGTCGCATTTGCAACTGGGCCCCCCAGCATTTGCGACCCAAATGATCGCATTTGCGATCAGCCCTGCCCAGGCCTTCTTTCGCATTTGCGATGCTTTATTCACATTTGCGATCTCACATTTGCGAGCCAGGCTTCACAAATGCGAAGCCTGCAGACCTGCAACATACCAGCAATTTCCTAAGTGCAAATTTTACTCCGTGGCCTATCCAAAACTCACCCGAGCCCTCGGGGCTCCAAACCAAACATGCCTACCAACCTAAAAACATCATACGGATTTGCTCGTGCTATCAAATCATCAAAATAACATCAATAACTATGAATTGAACCCCAAATTCATGAAATCATCCAAGAACACCCAAAATTCCAATTTCTCAACTTTAAGTCCGTTTTATACCAAACCAATCCCGATCTTTACCAAATTTTACAGATTCAACCAAATTATTATTTCAAACTTGTACCGGGCTCTGGAACCAAAATACGGGCCCGATACCATCAAATCCAAACATATTTCATTTCCAAAAACTCATATATATTCCAGAAAATAATTTTCTTTAAAAATTCATTTCTCGGGCTTGGGACCTCGGAATTCTATTCCGGGCATACGCCCAAGTCCCATATTTTCCTACGGACCCTCCGGGACCGTCAAATCACGGGTCCGGATCCGTTTACCCAAAATGTTGACCAAAGTCAACTTAAATTCATTTTACTAGCAAATTTTATCATTTTTCACAGATTTTTACATAATGGCTTTCCGGATACATGCTCGAACTGTGCACGCAAATCGAGGTGAGATAAAAAGGAGGTTTTAAGGCCTCAGAACATAGAATTTATTTCTAAAACAAGTGATAACCTTTTGGGTCATCACAATTGCATTATTATAAACAAATCTTGGTAGGGACTGAAAGAATTGAGATTGCATGTATGATCAAACAGCAAATTCTAGAGAATTCATAGAAGTGAAGAACGGAGAAGAAGAGGAGAGAAGATTTTATTTCTGTTTTCTTAGCTCAACTCGAATACAATCAAATAGTATTTAACAAAATTAACTGCTATACATGTGCCTCTCACGTGTGTGCATGTGTAATGACTTATATACCCCCATTAACTATTTTAACTCTCAATACTCCCCCTCAAGCTGGAGGGTGGAAGATGTCTAACACACCAAGCTTGGAGACTAAGGAAGAATGCTGTGCTGCAGTTAGTCCTTTTGTTAGAACATCAGCTAGCTGTAAGGAAGAGGGAATATGACATGGGGTAATGAGTTCTGCCTTGATTTTCTCTCTAACAAAATGGTAATCAATTTCAATGTGCTTTGTCCGCTCATGAAATATTGGATTTCCAGCTATTTGTATTGCAGCTTTATTGTCACAAAACAATGTAATAGGTCTACACACTTTAACCCCTAAATCTTCCAACAATCCTGTTAACCATGTAATCTCAGCAGTTGCAGCACCCATACTTCTGTACTCAGCTTCTGCTGAACTCCTGCTTATTGTAGGTTGTTTCTTTGATTTCCAGGATATCAAGGAATTTCCCAATTTAACAATATATCCTGTCACAGATTTTCTGGTATTAAGGCATGATGCCCAGTCTGAATCACAATAAGCCACTAGCTGATCAATAGGTCCTGCTTCCATCAGTAATCCCATGCCTGGTCCCCCTTTGATATATCTAACTATTCTCAATGCTGCCTCCATATGTGACTCTATGGGCCTTTGCATGAACTGGCTCAAAGTTTGCACTGCAAAACTTATATCAGGTCTGGTAATTATTAAGTACATCAGCCTTCCTATTAATCTTTGATAAGCTAAATTATATTTCAGCTCTAAATCTCCTGTTTTCCCAACACATGTATCATACTCCACTGTTGTCAATTTTTGATTCAACTCTATAGGAGTTGCAGCTGGTTTTGCACCACTCAAACCAACCTCTGAAATTAATTCTAAGGCATACTTTATTTGATTGAGCAAGATTCCTTTCTTTGATCTTGACACCTCAATACCAAGGAAGTACCTCAGTTTGCCTAAGTCTTTAACCTTGAATTTGCTGTGTAGGACCTTCTTGGCATCATTGACTAAGTTAGAACAGCTTCCAGTGATCATCAAATCATCTACATATACTAATATAATGACTATTTCTCCTTCTTGTTGCTTTATGAAGAGAGAGTGATCAAAAGGATTTTGTTTGTAACCATTCTCAATAAGTGCATCAATGAGCTTTATGTTCCATTGCCTAGATGCTTGTTTAAGACCATAGAGGGATTTCATAAGCCTGCATACCTTCAACTCCCCCTGTTTATGAAATCCTTGAGGCAGGTGCATATAAACCTCTTCATAGAGATCTCCCTGTAAGAAGGCATTGTTGACATCCATTTGAAATAGAGACCAACCTTTGGCAGCAGCTATGCTGATAATGGTCCTGACTGTGACCATTTTTGCTACAGGTGAAAATGTGTCATGATAATCCAACCCTTCCTTTTGATTATAACCTTTAGCAACTAGCCTGGCCTTATATCTTTCTACCTCCCCATTAGCCTTGTATTTGATCTTGTATACCCACTTGGAGCCAATAACTTGCTTTCCTACTGGTAAGTCCACTATCTCCCAAGTTTGATTATCTTCAAGAGCCTGAATCTCCTGTTTCATAGCTGCAATCCATTTGTTGTCAGTGGAAGCCTGCTGAAAACTAGTAGGCTCAACTTCAGCTGAAAAGGCATGCAGATATGCTTGATAATCTGCTGTGAGATTAGCATAAGTGAGGGTGTTAGTCAATGGATACAAGCATTGCCCAGAGAATTTTTGAGTAGTTTGGTAGTCTTTCAACCAAACTGGGGGTTTGGATGTCCTGGTAGTCTTTCTAGGCTCTTGATCATTTCTAACCACAGGTATACTATGGTCAGGAGTAGCAGCTACCTCTGACTCAGAGTTTGGAACTAAGTCAGTACAGGTATCCTGCTCACTATGCTCACCATGGTCTAATTCTGCTGCTTCTGTGTTTTGAGCTGTGTGGTCAAGGTGTGGGATTTCTGTATCAGTGGTTGGTGTAGTGGATGTAGGTGGAATGTGAGGGTCTGAGGATATAGGCAATGAGGGATCAGTGGTTGGTGTATTGTATATAGGTGGAATGTGAGAGTCTAGGGATATAGGCAATGTGGGATCAGGACATGGTGGTGTAGAAGCTGGTGTAGGAAATGGATCTTGTGGAGTGGTAGTACTTTCTTTAAAAAGGAAAACATGTTCTCTAAAGCCAACATCCCTGCTTACAAAAATAGCTTTAGTTTCTAAGTCAAATAATCTATATCCCTTTTGGACTTCTGAATAACCTACTAGAGCTGACCTTCTTGCTCTCCTTGCAAATTTATCACCTTTTGGCAAGTTGCTAGCAAAACATAAACATCCAAACACTCTTAAGTGTTCAATAGCAGGTGATTTGTGATATAAGATTTCATAAGGGGATTTTCCTTGTAATATGGAGGTAGGCCATCTGTTGATCAGGTAAACAGCTGTCTTTATGCTATCTCCCCAAAATCTACTAGGAACAGAACTCTGAAACTGCAGTGCCCTAGCCACTTCAAGTATGTGTCTATGCTTTCTTTCCACCACCCCATTTTGTTGGGGTGTGTATGGACAACTACTTTGATGCACAATCCCTAAGGATGCCAACAACTCATTACAACTGGTATTGAAAAACTCTCTCCCATTATCAGATCTTAGCATTTTCACATTCATGCCAAACTGAGTCTTTACCATTATGAGAAAATCTTTCAACACTGTTACAACTTCACATTTAGACTGTAGTAAGCATACCCAAGTGTATCTACTAAAATCATCCACTATTGTAAGAAAATAGTGTTTTCTATCATATGTAGGCAACTTGTGAGGACCCCACACATCAAGATGAATAAGCTGAAAAATACACTTAGTTTTACTGCTACTGAGGGGAAACTTCAATCTACTTTGTTTAGCTAAAGGGCATACTTCACAATCATGCTGGAAACTATCTACTATTTTATTCTTCAAGGCAGGAATATGCTTCATTGCCATTATTGATGGATGTCCCAATCTCATATGCCAAAGACTGCATTCAATAGTGTCTTTTGTCACTAATGCTGCTACTGGCTTGTCTCTCCACTTTAGAATATAAAGCCCACTGTTCTCTCTACCAATCCCCATCACCTTCCTATTGTAAAGCCCCTACAATACACAGAAGTCAGGGAAGAATAGAGCACAGCATGGCAGCTCCTTGGTCAGTTCTGAAACTGATAGTAAATTGAACTTAAAATTCGGAACATATAACACATCTTTTAATTCATATCCCTGTAAGATTGAAGTTTTTCCTTTATGTGTTATTGAACATTTGCTACCTGTTGGAACCTGTACTTTATGATTCCTGTGTTGCTCAATGTTCTCTATGTTAGATAGAATTTCCTTATCACATGTGATATGGTGAGATGCTCCTGTGTCTACTACCCATTCACATAGAGATACATCAGATAACAAGGTAGTTATACCTGCCATTAATGTATGACAATCACCTGCAGGTGTTTTGTTTAGAAGCTCCAATATCTGCTTGTATTGATCTTTGGTGAATAGTTGTCCCATCTGTTGGCCTTGAGATGAGCTTGTAGTTTCTTCCACCACCATACTAGCATAATTTCCTTGTCCCTGTTGTTTCTTCTTGCTTTTGAAATCAGGAGGATATCCTATAATCTTGTAACAGTTTTCCTTGAGGTGTCCCTTATATCCACAGTGTTCACAAACAATCCCACTCTTCTTGCCCTTATATCCTTGATTCTGTCCTGCCATCATAGTTAGAGGTTCCCTGTTTATCTCAAGCACACTCAATTCACGCTGACTTTCTTCTTGAATAACCAAAGCATAGGCTTGATTTACAGTCAAAACTGGTGTCCTAAGCAATATTTGACTTCTCACCTGACTATAGCTTTCATTAAGCCCAACTAGGAACTGTAATAAACGCAGGTTCTTAAATTGGTCAATGAAAGGTCTAGTTTCTTCACAATCACAACCAGATCCTGGAATTAATAAATCAACTTCATCCCATAGATCCTTTATTTTCGTATAATATGTTGTCACATAGTCAGTACCTTGTTTTACTGATCCAATTTGTGTCCACAGAAGATAAAGGCGAGTGAGATTAGATTTATCAAACCTCTCCTTAAATTCCTTCCACACTGTTTTTGCATTTGAAGCATAAATGATGCTCGACTGCAATTCTGCTGATACTGTACGTCCTATCCATGAGAGAACAACGGCATTACACCTCTCTCATTGATTCGTCAATTCTCCTTTGTAAGAGCTTTTCAAGCAAGTTCCCTCTATGAAACCTAGCTTGTTCTTCACCAAAAGTGCCATCCGCGTCGTTCTACTCCACAAACCATAGTTTTCCGGTCCGGTGAGCTTGATATCGTGCAAAGCTACTCCAGGTGTGTCTGTGGCTGCTTAAAACAGAGGATGATTGTGATCGATTGGAAGAGATTCTGTTTCCCCCATGGCTGATGAAATCGAAGCTTTCAAACGGTGCTCGATGTTCAGATTCCACAGAATTTCAACTTGATCTCAATGACCCGCTCTGATACCATGAAAGAATTGAGATTGCATGTATGATCAAACAACAAATTCTAGAGAATTCATAGAAGTGAAGAACAGAGAAGAAGAGGAGAGAAAAATTTTATTTCTGTTTTCTTAGCTCAACTCAAATACAATCAAACAGTATTTAACAAAATTAACTGCTATACATGTGCCTCTCACGTGTGTGCATGTGTAATGACTTATATACCCCCATTAACTATTTTAACTCTCAATAGGGAAAAATAAGACATATAACATCTTACCTATCTTAAAGTGAATAAGACAGATACACAAGGTATTGGAGCTTTTAAGAGCCATAAACACATACAAGTGAGATGCATCCCATCTAATATCCAAAATGCAGAAATAACATTGCGAAAAACAGTAGCTTTATCATATTTAATTTAGCTTTGAAAATCGATACTATCCTTTATATACTAAGGGGTCTTGCGATCACATATATTTTATCACTATCACAAAACTATGTGCGTTAGGCCTCCCATGCCACTATGGTAACCTCTCGCGATCGCGAGACTAGTTGGGTCACACATGTGTGCGATCGGGGACTTCCTCTGCGTGATTTCATAAGTCAACAAAGTTGACTCTTTGTGAATGCGACTTGGCATTCGTAAAGTAAAGTTCAGTGGGTCTTCTTTTTTCTGCGAATGCAATTCACGTTTTGAGATTATTATTGCATCAATAAAATAGCTAGAATAGTTTTATCGGCCCAAACTTATTCCTATGTGTCAAAACCCGTTATGTCTCACCTCAAACCATTCAAACAAGTCGTAAACAGTAAATCAATAGAATTTTTACCTCCTATAGCAAATGTTAACACCTTATTTATTTTAAATAAATACCATTTAAAAAAATTATATTCTATAGATACCTTTTAAGGTTTATAGCAAAATATTTAATTTTGGTTTCCTCCTAGCCCTAAGCCACTAAATACGCTAATCAGTTACACTTTTTTCTTTCTCTCTCTACTTTGATACATCCCATTCTCCCAAAGTTTTGTAGACCTCTTCCTCTAATATCAGCTCTCTCTTCTCCCAAAGTTTCGTGGACCTCTTCCTCTAATTACTCTTTCTTTTTTCCAAAATTCTCATCTTTGATCAAAGAAAGAAGATATGAAGAAGAACAGTGCATACGAGAATTCATGGGCTGATCAGTGGGACTACAATAATACATAACCATATTCCAAAGACACCAAAAAAAGTAATTCTGGTGGCGGCGGAGTGGCAAAGAAGGTGGGAGATTGTGCAATTAAATATAGCAGCAGTTCGTTAAGCATGATCTCACCAGAATTGGAAGAAGTCATCTTGCCAAACAACTCAGAGTGAAATTTCCACGAAGGCGGCGCGTTTTCACTACCGGCTTCCGGTGAACGGCGGATTCGCCGGAAATTAGGGTTTGTTCTTGAACAAAGACGATGGAGTTTGGGGCTGAGCAACTTGATTTTCTGTTAATATATTTCAATGTATTTTCATGTATTTCATTGTATTCATTGTCTTTTTTTCATTGTAATTCAATGTATCTCGTTGTATTCCATGTATTTTATTTTATTCACTGTCTTTTTTTCTCATTGTATTTCAATGTATCCCGCTGTATTCTATGTATTTCATTATATTCACTGTCTCGCTATATGCCATGAATGTATTCGTAAGTTTTTTTTTAATTAATATAATTTATGTATTCAGATGTATTATATAATTTCTCTGAAAATTGCTATGTTTTTGGGGTATTTTTCGGTTGAGAATCTTTTTTATAACTGAAAATACAAAATTTGTGTGTTATAATTGAGTTTGTTGAGTTATATTAGGAGTCTATTATGTTAATTGATTTACTTTCCGTTTTAAAAATAGTGTAATCCCCTATTTCACGCCGTGAATACAGTCGAATACAATAATCTGTCCAGCTATAATCTCATGTTTCACTCCATGAATACAGTCGAATACACTCGAATACAAAAACTGATTAGCTGGATTTCCCTGATTCACGCCTATTTTTGCTACTGTATTCATGAATACAATAGCTTAAATACATCAAATACATCTTATAACCACATAAAAGGTATCTATAATCCGTAATATAGCAAATGGTATCTATAGATGGCTAATTACTACTAAAAGACAGTGCTTTATGAAAATTTCTCTAAATCAATCAACACGCATTCTCAAAACACAATTTGGATCACAACTACTCAAATGAGGGTCGAATTATTGTTACAACATCTTTAAGATGAAAACCATTTTCAAATTCAAAAAAGAAAGCAAGAAAAGAAACATAGGACCAGGGGCGCCCCAACGAGTCTTGTGGCCTAAAGCCAAAGTTTATGAGGGGGCGTATCCTAACTCAGGGCAAACTATCTCTAGATGGCAAAGTGAAAAGTAGAATTGATCTGCACATCCCTCTATTCCAATAGAAAACGTTAGACTTCATCCATGAGATCGGGGTATTACTAACTTTTTTTAAATTTTATTTATTTATTTATTTGAAGTCTATTTTTCTAGCATTTCTTAGATACAAAGTGATTAATGATTTTCTTATAATCAATAACTCCTAATAAGTCTTTCACTGGGTTGTTGTTGTTGTTAATTGACAATATAGGTAACCCATTTAACCTTTATTGAGACATTATTGATCTTAGGTTAAGATTTACCAATTTTAATTTTGAAAATTTCTTTTCCTGAAACGATGGAAATAAGAGTTATTAACATTATTCCATAAGTAATATAGGCATCGGAAAAAGAATCAATTTTTTTTATTTGACCGAGTGTATTAATGAAACTGTTATCTTCTAATTGTACTATTTTTCTTAATATTTTTAATTCCGAAAATAAATCTAAACTATCAAAATCGAATTGATTATTATGATTTAATGAACATTCAACATTAAGGCAATATTTTTTCAAATTTTCATCATCTAGTGATCTTAATTTTTACCGCTAAATAGAAAACCAAAAATATTTACATATGCTTCAAATTGTTCAAATTTATTTTGAAGTGAAAAAAAAGCCTTGTCTACTATGTATAAAGTAATCAACTTCAAAAGACCCTTCGAAAGATTTTGAGTTTTTATTATCAACATTCTCATCAAATTGTTACTTCCTATATATCATACGTTTCTTACGAAATTTTGGGTTGGATATTCATTTCAAGTGCAATTTTCTTGGCAGAAATCATATCAGTTGCAAATCATTCTTCTCTATATTTGTTAAAGAAAAAAATCAAACTTTTTAACTTCATAGAACATTTTCTTTAAACTTATACATAGCATATTAGGTATAATAAAAAATGGGCTCCCCATTTCATATTAGGTATAATGAAAAATGGGCACCTAAAACAGTTGTTTTATGGAAGGGCGCCGCATAGGTGATAGGACTGCCAATTTGCGAGAGAGTCAAAATATAGTGGGCTTCAGTGTAATTTCTTAACTGTACAGGCGCGTTCTTACAATAATTAATAATTACGTACAATTTGTTTCCCGTCCTCTAATTTTTTTCAAGAATGCACTAGGAAGCTGGTCTCCCAATACGGAACAATCTAGAACCCTAATCTCCACCGGTCAATTCTCAAATCCAACGATTCAAGTTCCACCCCACGCACACGCAAATACCCTCTCACTGCCAAAAACGAAAATCATCATTGGAAATTAATAGGGAAGTAGCGACTAGAGAATTCTAGAGGCTTCTCCATATTCACAACATCCTACGGCTAGTTTCCCATTCCGACCATTATTAAGGTTTAATCTGAACCGTGCAAAAATTCTATATATACCCCTTTTGAAATATTCTTGGAGTAACTAATTGGTTTTTTTTGCTACAAAGAAGTAAAGGAAGATGTTTGGGAGAGGACCAAAGAAGAGCGATAATACGAGGTACTATGAAATATTGGGTGTGTCAAAGAATGCATCAGATGATGAAATCAAGAAAGCTTATAGAAAAGCTGCTATGAAGAATCACCCTGATAAGGGTGGTGACCCTGAAAAGGTATCCCTTTTTGTGAACCATCTTCATCTGTTATATTGTTGTTTCATCCATATTTTTGTGTTGATGGAGCTTTTTGTTGTTGTTATGCTGTTATGTTTGTGTAAAGCTAGGAATTAGGATGGGTAGAGTTGGAATTTTTGGTTGTGTGAGTGTTGTGAGCTGAGAGTCATTCTTAGAGTCGATGCATTCTTGATGGTGTAGAGAATTTCTTTTCGTTTTTCTGTGATATGGTTTCTGGGTTAGGTTGCACCTTCGCTGGTTCACTACCTTTACCTCCCACCATGGGTAACACTGTCGGTCAAGGCTATGGGAAGAAATTGAAATTTATTCTGGCATAAGTTGGAAGGATCATAATGGTTCTATACTTCTATTAATCAAAACAAGAACAAAGTTTAATGTCTTCGTTATTTTTGTTTGGGGGGTAGAATTGGTATGGGGTTGGCCTGGCTTAGTTGAAGCTCAAAAGGTGGGTTCTTGCTTGGTGGTATTTGTAGGGGTATCTCTGAAGCTCTTAAAAATCATTTTTAAGAACAAAATGATTTGCAAAACGTGAATTCATTCGACTGGGCACGTAGTTTAAGAAAAATAGAAACTTTTGAACTTGTGGCATAGAACAAGACATATATATTTGTGTGGTTATAAATTATGGTATAAAGGTAAATGTTTTCAAAGATGGTAAAGGGTTATTGTTTTTGGCACGGACTATAAAAAAAATAGGTTCACATAATTGAAATGGAGTGAGTATTTAATTGTGTGTTCATGTTGTCTATGTACAAGTTTACCTCGAGATTCTGATCTAGAATTATGAACCTCTTAAGTCAAAAGGGTTTGGGAGGAAAATCAAGTCAAAAGGGTTTAGGATGGTAATTTAGCCTTGCCTTTTCCCATGTTGTTGGTTTTCTATGCTGATAGGCTACTAAGAAGCTGAAGATTTTTGACTCTTTTTTTTTTTTTTCCGTTGCCTATAAAGCTAGTGTTTCCATCTGATTCTTGATGTAAGTCTTCCTTTGCTAGTGTCACTATGGCTGTTGATGGCATGTGACAGTGTGAGTACGATCTAATTGAAAGTTGTTCTTTCCTGCAGTTTAAGGAGCTTGCTCAAGCTTATGAGGTGTTGAGTGACTCACAGAAGCGTGAGATATATGATCAGTATGGAGAAGATGCACTGAAAGAAGGAATGGGTGGCGGCGGTGGAACGCATGATCCATTTGACATCTTTGAATCCTTCTTTGGTGGAAATCCTTTTGGAGGTTAGATCTCATGAAACCTATTTGATGCTTGTTAGTTATGTTAATCAAATTTTCTTGCTGAATTTAGTTTCTGCATCTTTCGTGTCTTGGAAACTTGAATAATACAAGTGTTATTGTTGAGCAGGTGGTGGTAGCAGCAGAGGAAGAAGACAGAGAAGGGGTGAGGATGTAGTGCATCCATTGAAGGTCTCTCTCGAGGACCTTTACAGTGGGATAACCAAGAAACTCTCCCTTTCGCGCAATGTAATTTGCTCCAAGTGCAGTGGGTGAGTATTTGTTGTTTGTTACTCTCACTTTTATTTTATATGGCAAGTGTTTGGTGCGCATTGTCTTTACAACAAAAGAAAGTTTTTTGGTATGTATCACGCGTCAAAACATTTCATAACTATAATAGCATGCCATTAAGGGTAAAATGTACTATTGGAATTTATAGTTGTAAACATTTTGTGGCACTCATGACTATAAAAGGATGTTGTTAAGGGTTAAATATGAAGTTTAAGGGTAAAGAGTCCTCACATATCCAAAAGTATCGTTTGTTTTGGAATAGAAGAAAGTTTTTTGGTATGTATCACGCGTCATAACATTTCATAACTATAATAGCATGCCATTAAGGGTAAAATGTACTATTGGAATTTATAGTTGTAAATATGTTGTGGCACTCGTGACTATAAAAGGATGTTGTTAAGGGTTAAATATGATGTTTAAGGGTAAAGAGTCCTCAAATATCCAAAGTATCGTTTGTTTTGGAATAGACTAAAAAAAGATAGAAAGAAGTGTCATGAGAAATGAGGGGGGGTAAATCTTATAACAAATTTGAGTATACAAACTATTACTTAGATTACATTGGTTTGCTTCTGTGACTGCAGGAAAGGATCCAAGTCTGGTGCTTCAACAAAGTGTTCTGGTTGTAAAGGTAGCGGTATGAAAGTTTCAATTAGACAACTTGGTCCCTCAATGATCCAGCAAATGCAGCACCCTTGTAATGAATGCAAGGGTACTGGAGAAACTATTGACGATAAGGATCGGTGCCCTCAATGCAAAGGTGAAAAAGTGGTTCAGGAGAAGAAAGTCCTTGAAGTTCATGTTGAAAAAGGCATGCAAAATGGACAGAAAATTACATTCCCTGGAGAGGCTGATGAAGCGGTAAGATGATCGATTTTCTCTCTCGTATTTGTGTATGTCAATCTTAACTGAAGCCTAAGGTAGTTGCTGACTTGGTTATATGTTGTTGCAGCCTGATACTGTTACTGGAGATATAGTTTTTGTGCTCCAACAGAAAGACCACCCGAGGTTCAAGAGAAAGGGTGATGATCTGTTTGTAGATCACACATTGAGTCTAACTGAGGCTTTGTGTGGCTTTCAGTTCATATTAACACACTTGGATGGAAGACAACTCCTGATAAAATCAAATCCTGGAGAAGTTGTTAAACCTGGTTAGTATCACCTTGACTTTTACCTAGTATTTTCGACATGGAACATGGATATACATGTGAAAAACTAGTAATGAAGCCATTAAGTTAAAATCTTGAATCTGCCTTTTGCTTGTTTGAAATATTCTTATTAACTTTGTTTTTTCCTTCCTGGTTCCAATTACTTCAGATCAATTCAAGGCAATCAATGATGAGGGAATGCCAATGTACCAGAGGCCATTTATGAGGGGCAAATTGTACATTCATTTCGTTGTTGAATTTCCAGATTCATTGAACCCCGAGCAGGTGAAGGCTTTAGAGGCAATCTTACCACCAAGACCTCAATCACAGTACACAGACATGGAATTGGACGAGTGTGAGGAGACTTCATTACATGATGTGAATATTGAGGAGGAAATGAGAAGGAAACAAGCAGCTCAACAAGAGGCATATGATGAGGATGATGAGATACATGGTGGTGGAGGACAGAGAGTACAATGTGCACAGCAGTAACATATTTCTATAAAGAGTTTTTTGTGAAATAGCCAGATAAGATAACCAGCTTGAACTTTGGGGCTTGCTTGGTTTATTTTTTTTGTTTTTTTTGGGTTTTGGAAAAGCAATGTATTCTGCTAGTCGCTTTATTGAAATAGAAATGTATTATATTTTCTTCTTCCTATTGGACGTTTTCTAATCTATTGTGTTGTTCTCATTTGCATAGTGTCTTAACTTCAATTAGAAATCTTAACTTGTTTTGCCAGAGGGTCGTTGAATGCCTTGAGAAACATTAATTTATTCATGGATAATATTTAACTTTGAATCTTGGACAGTTTAGCTAGTTATTCAGTTAGATGGAATTCAATCTATACTTTGCAGGCAAAAGAAAAGGGAAAAAGAAATAAACTCACATCTGATTTTGCACAAGGTGTGCACAATGTGTCTTGTTTCTGCTTCTACAAACTGAAAATATAGGCTTACATGCAACTGAAGGTGCTAAAGAGTGCTTACGGGACTAATGAATTCTAGATAATCCCCAAGACTAATTACAGAAAAATCTTTTGTGTGTACTTACAGAAGCAATGATGTATAATGCTAATTTTAACAAATTGCTCAAATAAAAATGAGGGAATTCGTCCAGGTTTTTCAGCTACTGGAGGCAGGAACTCCTTGGCTAATGCCCAGTTTCTTTTGTAGAAACCACAAAATTTGAGGGGTCTTTATTGTTGGCTTGTGAATGGATTGGACACACATCTTTGCAACTGCCAAAAGACCTTTGAGCTCTCTAAAATCATAGCTGTCCCCTAGATCTGGATCTATCATCTGGTGAATGGACCTTCTCCGGAGACGAGAATCTTGGACCCACTGAACTAAGTCAACACCTCCGTCCTCCGAGGATTGACCCGTGACTAACTCAAGAATCAACAAACCAAGCTGGTAGATTGTATGTTTGCAAATCTCATCTCTACATTCTGCAAGATAAGCAATGCAAGAACTGAAGAGAGGCTACAGCTTGTATGCTCTGAGGTGATACCAGAAGACATCATACCTTTGGAGCATTTAGATTTTGGCGGTTGAATGTTGTTCTCAATTGAACAAAGAAGGCTAACATCACAGAGCTGTAACAAGGAATCATACATACTGTCATTGATTTGACGACTGTTGACTAGTTTAACAAAAGATGATGCAGGTCTGAAGTGGACATCAAATATGACGATGAAGCAATTCTACTATATATAGGCTTAAGTTTGCAACTCTTACTTTAGCTGTAAAGTTCTCGTCCAGCATGATGGTACTTGAACTGATTGAAACGTGGTACATAGGTGGATCACAAAAGAAATGGAGATATTCCTACATCAGGATGGAACCAACCATCAGCGATTTTAACACTTTGGCAGATGAAGCAGTATAATAATCATATCTCACAAGAGAAACATAAATAGATTTATGTCCAATCTATGGCATATATTACGTTGTATTACTCTGAGCTAGGATATGATCACAAGTTTGACTCCTGCCATCTCTTCTAGGTTGTAACAGAAACATGCAGTTCTTGCACGATCATTATATAATATACGGTACACTCTATATTGGTGTATGCTCCACACCTCCTGAATGGAGCTGAATGACTACACTCATTTTAGATCTACAATGTATCCTGGAATGTAAACTAAACAATCTTGTCAACTGCAAGGACATATGAGTGTTAGGTTCAAGATTCTCTTCTTTTATAACTGAGAAATCCCTAAGGGTTAGCTGGCGCACAGTTTGCTACTCGGGGGATAACGAAGTGGCCATCTACCTTTCTATATTTAAATATTAGGCTTTTGTCCGCAATAGGATATGAACTCGTGACGTGCGCCTGACCACGTATACTACAAGACTACAGAAAATTTTATTTTTTATGACTGAATAACTGGGAAGTTTTTCTCCCCATCAGTGCAAGACTAAACGACTACAGGAACTTATGTCTTCTATAACTAATTAATATGTCTGTACTGCAAATTGTTCTCCAAAGATCAATTTTTTTAGAAGAGGTACCATCTTATGCATATTTTTAATATATATATTCAGCTTACTTGAAAGTTCAATTTTCCAGGAAACAACTTTGGAACACAGAAGTTCAGTTTATTGGAAGCATGGAAAATTAGCTTTCCCGTCCCCCCCGTTCCAAAATCCATAAGAGGTTAGGTCACAACCTGGAAAATCTTGAGCATGCTAATTTCAAATGTCATGAATAGTATTTTGTGTCAAAAGACTACTCGGAATTTAATGCCGCTGGCATCACATACTAGGAGGCACAAAATTTGCAGCCTACGTACGTCATGACTCGCAGCTTAGGCCTCCTGGCCTCCTCTGCTCCGTATTCACTTTCTCCTACCACCCGCACCACGAGAAAAGCTTTTTAAATGACAGAATATTTCTAGTGGTAACAGAAGGGAGGACTGTTTGTCACTACTTCAACAAAAGGTGAATCTGAAACCAAATAGGCCAGGAAATATATATAATGCTAGCATCGTTCTCCATACTGGTTGCTCAGAATGAGTTTAGTGCTCTATCAAAAGAACCGTCTACCATCACGAATATCAGTTCTGGTCAGATTGCTAGGTTTAACAAGAGAATAATTACCTGACTAAATGGAATGATGCTAGCAGAGGGCTCAGAGTCTATATTTAATACTTTTGGGGGCAGTGTCAAAGTGTTTGGCTGTTCGAGTTAGCCTAGCAATAATCTTGTGAACTCTAGTTAGTTATAGTTAGTTAGAGCAGTTAGTGGTTAATGCCAGCTCATATCCAACTCATAAGTTAATGGTTAGTGTAGTTAGGCTCGTATAAATACTCCCCTGTATCCTCAGAGAAGAGATAGAGAATCATTTTGCAATGCTTGCTTCTTCTTCATTTCTGTGCTCTAAAAGCTTCTGCCATTAGAGCAGTGCAGAGCTTTTTGAATCTGCTCCTCGTGAGAGCAGATTTTAGCATGGTATCAGAGCAGGTGCAAGCTAATTAGATTCTCAGTCATTGATCGATCCTTCGACATCAATTTCAATTCCTCTGGAGATTGCTAAAGTGTGAGAATCAGTTATGGCAGAACCAGCAATTCCATACACACATCCATTGTATCTAGGTCCAACAGATACTCCAGGCGTAGTTCTAATTACTGTGAAGCTTACAGGATCTGAAAATTACGGGTTATGGAGTAGGACGATTAAGATCGCACTACTTGGGAAGAGAAAGCTAGGGTTCGTGAATGGAACTTGTACCAAGGAATCATGTACTACTGAGCTACAAGAGCAATGGGAGGCCTGTAACGCCATTGTACTCTCAGGCCCATGAACAAAGTATCCACAGAGCTCTTATGTGGAATCGCATATGCTTCAAATGCTCATCTCGTGTGGGAAGACTTGAGGGAGAGATTCGATAAGGTGAATCGCATGAGAATTTTTCAGCTGCATCGAGCCATTGCCACTCTCTCACAAGCTACAGATTCTGTTTCATGTTACTTCACAAAATTGAAGGATTTATGGATTGAGTATGATGCTATGGTACCTAAGGCCAATTCAAGGGATTATGTTGATCATTTAGAGCAGCAGAGATTGCTGCAATTCCTTAGTGGATTAAACGGTTCTTATGATCAAGCTAGAAGACAGATCCTTATGAAGTCGAATGTGCCTTCCATCAATCAAGCTTATGCAATGGTGATTGAGGATGAATCTAGATAGTGTCCTGGTATGGGTGCAGTAATTGATAAGAATGAGCTAGTAGCTATGCAGGTAGGTCGTAATCAAAGCTATAAGGGACAGAAAACCTTTGTGCAATGTGAACACTGTGGTTACAAAGGTCATAGCAAGGAAAACTGCTATAAGCTCATTGGATATCCTGAAGACTTTAAAGGGAAAAAGAGGTTCAATCAGCCCAATACTAGACAGAGTCAGCTCAATGTTGGACAGTTTGGTTGTGGAAATAGTGGTGCAAATGGACAATTTGGTCGAGGAACTCCACAATTTAATGTTGTTAACAATGTTTCCAGCAATGTAGGTGCTCAATGCTGTTCTAGCTGTGACTTGCTGGATGTTTTTGCTGGAAAAGGACCATTCTTCACTGAGGAACAGTACAAGCAGATTCTAGCATTGCTGAACAAGGAACCAGCTGAAACTCAAAACAACATGGAAAGTCAAAGCAATATGGCAGGTATTACAGCTTGTTTCATGACCAAAGACATTAATAATGAATGGATTGTGGACTCAGGTGCCACACATCATATAGCTGCATCTATGGATTTATTAACAAATGATAATACTAAGAAAGAATCTAAGGACACAGTACACTTACCTACTGATAAGATCCCTATTTCTCATACAGACCATGCATCTCTGTTTGGTATTGAGGTTATAAAAGGTGTTTTATACGTACCAGACTTCAAGTTTAATCTCTTATTAGTCTCCAAACTCACAAGAGAACTGAGGTGTTCAGTGAATTTTTTCCTTGACTTTGTCCTCTTCCAGGATCTTTACCGTGGCAGAGTGAAGGGGATTGGTAAGGAGACAGGTGGTCTATACATTGTCAAAGGTAGCATTAATAATAACAGTAGAAGCTGTAATGTAGCAACATCAGTTGCAGCAAGTGAGGACTGCAAGTTGTGGCATCAAAGGCTTGGCCATCCTTCAGCTTCTGCTATGAAGAGTATGAACTGGTTAGGAAGCATTGTAAATAATGATCTTCTGAATAATTGTCCGATATGTCCCTTAGCTAAACAAACTAGATTATTGTTTCCTACTAGTACTTCTAGGGCACTATCCCCTTTTGATCTTGTTCACATGGATTTATGGGGTCCTTATAAAACACCTACCTATGACAAGAAGTATTATTTCCTTATTGTTGTGGATGACTTTAGTAGGTTCACTTGGATTCATTTACTACAACTCAAATCTGAAACAATTGTTGCAATCAAAAACTTCTTGCTAATGATAAAAAACCAGTTTGGAGTGATGGTGAAAGTCTTAAGATCAGACAACGGCACAAAGTTCTTTAACTCACACTGCAATGATCTGTTACAAGATTTTGGAATTTTGCATCAAAGCAGCTGTGTTCACACTCCACAACAAAATGGAGTTGTGGAGAGAAAACACACGCACATCTTAGATGTAGCAAGGGCACTGAGATTTCAATCAAAAATGCCAATTAGATATTGGGGACTCTGTGTAACTACTGCAGTATACAACATGTTACCCTCATCAGCTATTAGAGGAAAGAGTCCTTATGAGATGCTATACACAAGGCCTCTATCCTTAACTCATCTGAGAGTGACAGGGTGCTTGTGTTTCGCTTCAGCTGTTCCCAAAGAAGATAAATTTGCTGCAAGAGCTAAGGCATCAGTCTTGATGGGATATTCAGAAAGACAGAAAGACAGAAAGGTTACATTTTGTTAGAACTTGCTACCAATCGAATATTTGTAAGTAGAGATGTGGTATTCAAGGAATCTGTGTTTCCTTTTGCAAAAAAAAAACAGGAGTCTCCTATCAGTCACAGTCCTCGTGTTGATCATCTAGATTCTGGCATACTTGATGCTGGAATGCCATCTGCAGAAGTTACAAACAATTCTCAAAGTTTAGGCCAAGATCCAGATGTGGATCAAGGCTCAGTTGAACACACAACTGACAATGCAGAGGAAGACAATGAGTTGCAAGATAACTCATCATCTGAAGGCATCACTCCAGTCATACAGGAAGATGAACATCATGCACCTAATCAAAGCATGGCATCTTATACTGCACTTAGGAAATCTTCCAGGACCTCTATACAACCTATTTGGTTGAGAGATTATGTCACAACACAAAAGGGAACCAGTAAATATCCCATCACTAACTACATATCCTATGACAAAGTCACACCAAAGTACCAAAGCTATTTGACAAAGTTTTCTACATTAGTTGAGCCCAAATCCTTCAAGCAGGCTACAAAAGATGCTAGGTGGATTGAAGCAATGAAGCAAGAAATCAAGGCTTTAGAGGATAACAAAACTTGAGAAGTTGTAGATTTGCCATCAGGAAAACATACTGTGGGATCCAAATGGGGTATACAAGATCAAATACCAAGCAAATGGAGACATTGAAAGATTCAAGGCTAGACTAGTTGCAAAAGGATATAGCCAACAAGAGGGTCTGGATTACCATGAAACTTTCTCTCCTGTAGTGAAGATGGTACAGTGAGGTTAGTCATAGCCTTGGCTGTTTCAAAAGGATGGAATTTATACCAGATGGATGTCTACAAAGCCTTTTTACAAGGTGATCTTTATGAAGAAGTTTACATGGATATGCCTGAAGGCTTTAGGAGGCAGGGGAGCAGAAGGTCCGCAAATTACTTAAGTCCTTGTAGGCATCAAGACAGTGGAACATCAAGTTGTCTGATGCACTGGCAGTAGCAGGCTCCATACAAAGCAACCATAATTATTCCTTATTCACATTGAGGAAACCAGAAGGCATGGTGATCATCTTAGTGTACGTGGATGATTTTACTCATCACAGGCAGCAATGATCAACTAATTACTGAGGCAAAGGAGATACTTCACCAACAGTTCAAGCTAAAGGACTTAGGTGAGCTTAAGTATTTTTTGAGTATTGAGATTTTAAGGTCAGCATCTGGGGTAGTTTTGAATCAAAGGAAATATGTTTTAGAACTCATTTCTGAGATGGGACTCAGTGGTGCTAAACCAGCAATCACACCTTTAGAAACCAGTGTCAAGTTAACCACAATTGCCTATGATCAGGCAACAAGTTCTACAGGTGACTCACTTTTAGATGATGCCAGTGCTTATTAAAGATTGATAGGTCGTTTGATGTATGTGACCACAACAAGACCTGATATTAGCTATGCTATTCACACATTGAGCCAGTTCATGCAACACCCCAAGAAGTCTCATTGGGGGGCTGCTCTTAGAGTGGTTAGGTATTTGAAGAATGCTCCAGGCCAAGGTATTTGGTTGAGATCTAATCCTACATCAGAGTTGCAATGTTGGTGTGATTCTGATTGGGCTTCTTGCCCCAATACTAGGAGATCAGTAACAGGTTACGTGATAAAATTTGGTGAATCCCTTATTTTATGGAAGTCAAAGAAGCAGCAAACAGTGTCTAGAAGTTCAGCTGAAGCTGAATATCGAAGCATGGCTTCTGCTGTAGCTGAAGTCACATGGTTGTTAGGCCTCTTCCAAGAGTTGGGAGTTCCTATTAAGCTTCCTGTTCCAGCGCAATGTGACAGCAAATCTGCTATACAATTGGCTGCTAATCCTATTTTTCATGAAAGAACAAAACACATTGAGATCGATTGCCATTTCATTCGTGATAAGATCAAGACAGGGGTGGTCAAGTCTGTCTATGTCCATTCCAAGGATCAACCAGCTTATTACTCACCAAAAGCGTCTCTCAAGCCTCACATGTTCATCTTCTTAGCAAGCTTGGTGTGCTGAATATATTGCACCCTCCAGCTTGAGTGGGAGTCTTGTGAACTCTAGTTAGTTATAGTTAGTTAGAGCACTTAGTGGTTAATGCCAGCTCATATCCAGCTCATAAGTTAATGGTTAGTGTAGTTAGGCTTGTATAAATACTCCCCTGTATCCTCAGAAGAGATAGAGAATCATTTTGCAATGCTTGCTTCTTCTTCATCTCTGTGCTCTAGAAGCTTCTGCCATTAGAGCAGTGCAAAGCTTTGTGAATCTGCTCATCGTGTGAGCAGATTTTAGCAAATAACTACATCTTCAATATGGTAATTCAAAATCGTAAAAAGCATAATATGGAAATATTCAGCATAAGTACAAGATATGCAGCTTCAGGAACATACCACAGCAGCAGCAATGCCAACGGCGATCTGCAACCGTATTCTCCAGTTCAATGGAGTCTTCAGAGGATCTGCAAGGACCACATTTAGTCAGAGGCGCATCCATGAAACTCAACACGAAATGGCAGAAGAAAAAAGAAAAGAAAAAAAAAATTGAAGACTTCCTTAAAAACTTACCAGAGAGGTGTTCCTTCAGACTTCCTTTTTCCATATCTTCAAAGACTAGAAACCTGAAAGTAGACAAGACCTGCTATCAAAGAGTGGGTAAAAAGCCAAAAGAATAAAAGAAAAGAAAACCGAAAAAGGCAACAAATGAAAAGAAAGAAAAAAGGAAACTCTGCACTCAGAAACTGTAGGAAGTAAAGAAAATCCACTGCAATTCAGCAATAAAGCTCTCTGATGATATTTATTTTAGTTGTATTATGTGAAAGGATGTGGCTAAATTATATGCAATATCTGTATTATACGATCGCATGATATTATCAGATCAGGCAGAAAGGCAGAAATCCTAGGTCAGACTCCCATAAGAACCATCAACGAGATACTTTCATTTACTTTGGAAATAGCACTGTACTTTCTCTAACAAGACGGTCTACACAAACAATTCAGCATGATATTGTCAGATCAGGCAGAGAGGCAGAAATCCTAGATCAGACTCTCATCAGAACCATCAACGAATACTTTCATGTTCTTGGAGTAATAAAGAAAAGCAGGTTTGCACGTGAGGAGCATGTTGCAGATGTATAAGAAAATATTAAAGTTTCTCGTCTCTAACTGTATGGTGGTTAGTACAATTCAACAAACTAGAAAAGTAAATATGGGAACGTGTTCCATTTGGAACATTACAATGCAAAGCATTGAAAAGTTCTATCTGGGGGTTACTTATAAAAAACATTCATACAGGTTAGTAAAAAAACTGTTTAAAATGAAGCACTATCACAGCAAATAAAGGCTTCAGGCTTAAATATTTCAACTTATTGGAGACCAGGGAAAACAGAACTTAGCAGAAACTACAAAGAGCTTCAGAAAAAAATTGAGATGCCGTGCATATCAAGGGGCAGAATGTCATGCAATTCAGGAATAAACACAGTAATAAAGAACAAATTTTTCCAAATATGGGTGCTCCCAAATTACAGCTAAGTCTTTGAAAGTAATAAGGCATTTCTTGAGAGAAATACGATGGCTACCATCCAGCAGTAGACCTAGATGTTCAGAAAATATGATGGATATCTTTTACTTTTTGCCAGATAGGAAAAAGAACTAATAATATGGTTTAGAATGTGCAATAGCACAGTATTATATTCTAATAGGTAATATGATCAAGAAACAATCAACTAGTCCCTTCACCCACTCTATCTCATAGTTAGCTTAATAATCAACAAGACATAGGACCCTTCCACAATTAAAAATCTCCGTCAAGCCAAAGCTTAGGAATTAACCTCTTAGGGCCACTAGAGAACCCACTAAGTGCAGCAATATGCCGATGATGTAAACGACCGAGTAACTGTACCTCCCTATAGAAGGCAGTATCATCCTGATCTTCAGCAGCTCGGACTTCTTTTACTATCGCAGCATGGCCATTTCGAAATTTGGCTCTGTAAGCAACTCTTTTGGAAGAGATATAAACAACTCTCCTAAAACCATCAGTTGCTTTCTTTATATCTTTATAAGAAAAATGTTTCACCAAGGATATTGGACCTGAAAATTGATAAAATTTTATAAACAAAAAATCCCATGATTTTCAAGGCTAACTTTATGTCTAGCAGTAGATACCATCAGATCTGTTTTAGTTCAAAGTTCAGACGGTCAAGTAAAATTTGTTCTAAAGTGAAGCTACTTGCTAGATTAGTTGAAGTGTTTGTATAACAATGTAGCGTCAAACAAATAGTTTAGGAGACAGGACAGAATTCCATCAACGAGCCACAGCTTATAACGAAGTTGCCTGTCAGCGACAACCCCGCTTTACAAATTTTATTTTCAGTCACTAGAGCACAACGTCTGCTATTGTCGTAGTTTCCATCTCAATGCTTCCATATATTGAATACAAGGAACAACAAGAGAACAAGGTAAATCACAGGTAAGCATATAATTGGACAAAATTTTATAGTCGTACTTTCGGTCATGTAATATAGGGAATTATATTCAAGCACAAATTACTAGATGACAGCCAAGCCTTACACTATCATATTTTGGGTCTCTCCTAGTTTTTTTTCTTTTTGTTCTTGTTTCTCCTTCCTTTTAGCTTCTTTCTATCACCAATTGCCAATGCCAGAATAAGAGAAAAAGTAAAAATAAAAACCACTAACAATGCCACTATCCACACTTCTCCAGTCAGCATAAAAAGACAAGTCAAAATCTTTTGTAATTCACAAAGTTACAATTTTCTTTAATTCACATCAATTTCAAATTCAAGTTCATAACAAAACTGCAGCTGAAACACCTCTACTCAGCAGAAAATGACAAGTCAAGATCACTCACTATGAATTCATAAAATTACAACTTTACTGAAAACCCACTTCAAAATTTAACATCAGGGTAATTATAAATCAAATTTTCAAGAAACTACCACACAATTACACACAATCTTATACTCAAGACCTGTCACAACATGATTGACTAAACCAACCAAAGTTAAAATTGAAGAAATGCAATTTTACATAATTTGGGCCAGCTGGGCTTACCTGAATGAGATCTGAAATGGAACCAAGCAAGAAGAAGAAGCCTGATCTTGAAGATCAAAGCTTCCATTGACAGATAATGCAGAAGAAGGAGAAAAAGGAGGAGCTGTTAATAAGAGTGGAAAGTGGGTCAGTTAACTCATTATGACCCATTGTTGCTTCTGACTTTAAAAATGGAATATATTCCCCCCCTTTGCTTTAATAATTTGGGAAATTTTACTGTCCTTTTCATTTTACTTTTGCTCTGTTAGGTATAAATTGCTATTATTGTTAACAGTTGGAGAATAGAATAAGATTATATATATGATTTTGAAGGAGTGAAAGAGAGGATGCTAACGGGTAAAAATAAAAAAAGAACGGGTAAAAATTAACGGCAGTGGTTAGGTCGTTAAGGTGGTGGGGCCCACGGGGTGAAGGGTAATATAGTAAATTGGAAATTGTGTTTGAAACCCCTAGCATGTGATTAAAATGTAAGTTAGATACGTATTTATTAATAGACTAGTTTTAGGATACGCGCTTTGCGCGTGTGTCTATATCATTGAATATATAATTTAAAAAATTAATATAAATATTATTAACTAAGAGTTTGACTTATGAAATTAAAATTAAAGAAAAACAAGTTCTTGAAAATGATGACCGGTGATCCCATTTTATTAGCTCAATAAAGGAAGGAATCTTGCCAATAGAAATCCTCATATACCTTATTGTGATTTCTATGGATTTATATGGGAATATCTTACGAAAATTAATGTCATTTCTATAGCCTAATACTGAAAACAAACAAATAACATAAAATACTTTTATTAACGAAGATAACTAAAATAATTTGAAAAATTGAATCTTTTGGTCTTTAGAAATGATGAGGTTGGTTTTATTGCTCATAAAAAAAACTAATAAGTGACAATATAAAATCTAAAAATAACTGATGTTGAGTTACTATTTTATAACTATTAACTTAATACATAGAAATTGTAAAGGTTGTCATGTTTGGAATAATAATAATAATAATAATAATAATAATAATAATAATAATAATAATAATAATAATAATAATAATAATAATAATAATAATAATAATAATAATTTATGACAACTTATTTAGAATATATTTTATCTTCCATTTTTTCATCCTTATTATTTTAAGTTTGTATTTTTACTAATTTGATTCATAATTCTAATTTTAACTAATTTTGTTCATTTTTTTCCATCGCTAATACTCTTTTTATGGATATAAATTTATGTATCCTAAGATTTTTGTTAATTTGAAAACTAATTTACTTATATGATGAATTAAAAAAATAATTAAATTGAATTCTTTCGATAATTAGTAATTCAAAGACTTAATTATTTATTTTTAACATTGTTTTTTATTCATTCAAGTTCTTCATATATTAACTCATTCAGAGTTTTAAAAAATTAATCTAATATTGCACTTTTAAATTTATGAGTTGATAGATCTTTTATATTAGTAAATATCTTTTTAGCAATTTTTTTATTATTGATCAGTGTACTTTTCAAAGATTATACAAAGACAATATCTAGAAAGCTAGAATTTAATTGTAATTAGAATTTCAAAAGTAGGTATAACGTTTATTCTTATTGAATAACATGAGAAATTAGAAAATAATATCCACTAAAATTCATTTACTTCTCTAGTGTTATACCGTTAATTTTGATTAGGTTTTCGTGCTTAGTCATAATGAAACATACATAAAATAATGTTCTAAAATATTATCTATAATTACAAATTTGCTTAAACTTTTTTTGCACTAATTGTAATTAAAAAATATTAATTGTTTGAGCTCTTTTTTTTTACCTTGGTAAAAATAAATATAGAGAGAAAAGATTATTGAAAGTACTTTGAATACTTTTATACTAAAATTAGGACATAAAAATGATACTTTCATTGGCCAACAACAATCCACTACCTATTCTAAGCCGTAAATTTTCTTTTTCTAAAAAAAAGGAAATGTTTTGTTCAGTTTTTTTCATGCTTATAGCATACAAGTAATATTTAGTACATAAAATTTAGTACGTTAGGCCTCGTCACATAGAAGTTCAAACAAGGAATATTTAGTATATAAAATTTTAGTTGATTTGGAACTCCTAAATATTAGGGAATAGTGCACAAAATTAAGTTGATTTAGAATTCTTAAATATTAGCAAAATAATTAAATTACTATTTTGTCTAATGTGAAATTTAATGTTAAAGGGTAAAAAAGACGAATAACATTTCGCTAAGGGCCTTCGTGCTTTTAATATAGTATAGATATAGATAGATATAGATGACCTCATTTTGTCATATAATTCCTTGCCTTGAAGTGCGTGTCACACCTCTCAAATGAACTTCCAATCGTGCCGATTTCTTTTACAATATTTATGTTGAATACAGCTTACACTATTTACGTGTCACTATGAAGATCATTAGAATAATAAGCAACCGATAAATAACTAAAATGATAAATACTTTAAACCAAATTGCGCAACCAATATATGAATTAAATCACACTCGTTATTTAAAGTAAATTATTCTCCCTTCGATTCATAATAAACAACTTTTTAGTTTTTAAAAAGATATATTGACTAAATTACCCTTAATTAAAATTTGCATATTGCTACTTTGACACATTGAAATATGTAATGAGGCCAAATTTTGAAAAAAATAAAATTGCGTCCTTCTTGATTACCACAACTAGTATACGTACCCGCGCGATGCGCGGATTGCAAAAACAATATATTAGCATGATAATATTGCTCTTAATTATTTGCTCATTTGAATTCTATTGAAAGTATGGTAAGACAGTAGTAGCTTTCTTGAAATGAGAGATAAATTATGAAATATTCCAAGAGTTAAAGTGATAAAGACATTCATAAGTGTACTCTGGCCTGTGAAAATATGCAATACAAATGCAAGAATGCAAAATGAATAGAAAGTAAACAGTAATGTTGGTACTAATTTGTATGCTTCATTCTCATTATGGTTAATTCAGCTAACTGAAAACTAAAATCTTTACTGTATTATTACACGACTGTTGAACTATTCCAATTGTATTCAAAGATGGAGCTAACACTCTCAAGATTGTATATGACTGTGGTTTCTTACATCTCTACTTCAATAGATGTAGAGATGAACGAAGTGACATCAATAGCTGACTATGAGCAAATAAATGCTGCCTTAACTCCAAGCTTGGACGCGAAAGTGAGATAACAATAGGAAAATATAATAAATATCACTTTTCGATTGTAACAGGTTCAAAAACATCAGGGAAGAAAGATCTTTTATGTTCTCGACTCCAGCATCAGCTAACACACAACCACAAAGGTGAAGTGATTGCAGATTTAATTTCTGATTCCTCCTAATCAAGAGTTGAGATTGTTGAATCTTGAATTTCCAACCACCATATTGCAAAGGAAGATATGCTATCCATTTTAATAGGGAACGGGAACTCGCATCGATTCAGGCCCTGATTTCATATCCTCCAAAATAAGATTTAGCAAAGCTTGTGTCACAGAACCTTCTCTACCTACAGTAATGAGGAAGAAGCAGAAAGTAAATGAGAATACCATCAGTAAAACAGCTAAACCCATTTTACAACGATCGTAAATTTATATGTCCCTCTTGCATAAATATGACACAAGATTCCGATGGGACTGGTGTTCAGAAAGAACAACAATGAGTGAGCATATATTAGTATCTAATATCTGTCTAGTCTCAGTTTGTCAAACATTACTTTCTTTGGACCACGAAATTAACAAACGTTTCTTCCTGCTCGAATTTTGAAATATCATATTTGGAGCAGCATATGAAACACAAGCAAATCGAATAAAGTTTACACTTCAGGTCTGAAAATGAATCTTAGGTATAACAGTTACTATGGACAATAATGGCACAGTACACAGCAAGGCGAGATTACTATTTATATGCATGAGCATGAAGGAATAGTATGAGATGCTCGTCCTTTGTGATCGTTGTCCAAATATTATTAAGAAGTCAAGTTCAAAATTCTGTTTTCGAGCTACCAACTGTGAGATCTCTTGACAGGTAAAATAAAGTTCCTGGAACAATCAGCTTCCGCGAAGGCGTGAACTCTAAATTTCACTGGTATTTTATGGAATAAAATGTTGTAGATAACTGCTCTATCTCTATTGAGTCCTTATAAAATTGCTTGAACCAAAGTGAATCTTTTCAACTTTTCAGTGACCTGACCTGGAGACCAGGCACATAGCATGAGAAGCACCAATGGCTACTGAAAGCACGTTATGGCTCCCAAGTCCATCATCCTCCATGAGAAACTTGACTTCAATAGGAGATAATTATTTCTCTGGCAGTCCGGGAACCCCCAGTTGACAATCTTGTGCATTGCCCCACATGTATAGCTTCCCACCATCTGTCACCAATAAAATTAATCATTAGACAACAACATTACATCCTTTGTACAATAAGCTAAATATGCAAGAAAAATGAACATCGCTGATTGACCAACAGGTCTCTAAAGCAGGGATGGGAAGTGGTAACAATTGGATCAGAATAATTGTGACATATTTACCAGTTATAGCTGCCGACGATGAACCTCCAGAAGCTATATAGATGACTTTCTCGTGGGTCAAAGCCTCAACCGGGATAGGAACTTTCTGGTTGTGAAGAGAAGAATTACCTAGTTGACCATGGCCTCCATGACCCCATGAAAGCACTTCTCCGTTGTTTGAGAGTAAATGATACTTTCTAACATAAGTAGTTCAGATACAAATATGCATGTGAGATACAAATATGCTTGCAATGTAAAATAATATGCGTAATCATTTAAGGTATTCCATACCTTGTAGTATTGTAATTCCCTGTTAAGATCACCTGCATCCATGAAGAGGCTAGCAAGATTGGACCATGCAACGGCAAATGTAGGTTGTATACGTAGTGCCTCCATACATGTAGGTTGTATCCCTCTCGTCATACATGTACTAAACCTTGCATATAAACCTTGCATACAAATTGTGACAGATACTTCCTGCTTGACTTAGTCATTGAATGAGTACAAGTATCCTTTTCTAGTATCTGGTTTGATAAAATCATGAGACTTTTAGTTGAGCACAACAGAAAACAACTCACCATGCTACACGGATACAATCAAGAGCATATTAGCACTGTTTCCGACAAATATACTGGGCAAATAATTTTTTTATTCATTACAAAAATATTTAGTTGCTACAGTTCGTTCCATATCACTTAAAGAACTCTTTAAATAGAATTGGAATAACTGGAGCAACTTCTTATACAGTTGATGCTATGGGGATCAAAGAAATTTCATATAAATCTTAGCAAGTACTTTAATGATACTGGAAAAATGTTGACTTTTCTATAATTTATACAAAATTGTTAATCCTACTTTCAAAAATAGAAACATAAATATTACAGAAAAGAAGAACTTTAAACTATGTGAAAGTTAAATATGTTACCTTTGAATACTGTAAAACCAATTTTATGGAATATGATATTTCAGGCTTGGATCGATCCGTATGTATGTATATAAAAGGGCTAAGAAAGTCTCAGTATTTTACCTCTTCCACTAACACTTGTGCTTTCATCTGATTCCCAAGATTGCTATGTGCATCAACCTAGAATGAACACAAGTGAGTTAAGAAACAAACATAGAAGGATGTAAATCATCTGAGCTGTTAAAAAGAAGCTAAAAACATAGGTAAACTCGAATACCAGACGAGGATTTAAAGCTAGTACCTAACATCAACTTTGAGCTGCCTCACTCAGCCTTCCTTTCCTCATATATGCACCAGCTAGATTTGACCAAGCGTCACCAAAATTGTGACGCAGCTGCAACACAAATTTGGACTTAGATTATGTCATCCAACGATAATGAACCATAACTATTTCATAGGAAACACCTTGACTGTATTACTATACGAAGGTTTTAATGTACCAAAAGCCAAACTTACAAATTCAGTAAGGCGTCAAAGGCAATACAAAAATTAAGTAAGACGTCACATTTGTACTTCATGGTAACACAGTTCATCAAAATGACATTCTTAAAAATAATATTGAGTAATGAGTTCATCATATTATTCTAACCTGTGTGGTACAACGTGAAACTGCGTCTATAAGATTGTATTGTGTTTTACTTGTAGGACTCCATCTACCTTCATCCATTCTGTGAAAATACTCCAAAAATATGTGAAAATAATCCTGACATATCTGTATTTACAATATTTTTTTAAATGTTAATTTTTATATAGAATAGAGAAATAGAGAAATATATTAAAAAACAACAAAAAGTAAAGCGTACCTATCCAAAGCTACAAATGTCTTATCAACAACTGTTGTCCCCTACTATACCCCTAAACTACAAGCTAGCGCGCAACGGCTGAAAAGCCGTTGTTGCTTGCTGCTTGCAGGCTCGAAAATCTCTCTTTCGCCTCTCCGCCCGACTTTCCCAAATGCCCCCCACCGGCCCTTCTCCTTTACGGGTCTGAATTTTTTGCGTCGTTTCATCTCGCTTTTCGTTCATTTTCGCCACGAAAACATAGCCGCCATAATAAGAAGCAGGCGAAGCAGCTAGAAGTACTCGCTTCACGCCCTTGTCTTCAGCAATCCAGAGACAAAGTCCATGGCTATCTCGTCCCACTTCCACTGTGGTATCTAAACTGGCTGTAAGGGTCCTGCTGGTCTCTGGTGCTCCGTGTGTGGGCCACACTTCAGAAAGGCCAAAAAGGGGGTCTCCTATTTCTCGTCCCATAGAGAATCTCCGCGTTGCGGATCGCCCTTGGTTAATGAATCTCAGCAACAAAAGTAGTAGTTAAACCTCAAAAAAGATACTGATTATCTTTCGAGTGTCAGATTAAATTTCGAAAAACTTCTTTAAATACAACATTTGTAGCTTCAGTAGTTATTTGCCCATCGTCATCACAAACCAAAATTTTTAATCCCTTTCTGCTTGTCACCCGAGAAAGAGCAACATATAGTTGTCCATGTGTAAAAACTGGCTTCTTCAAAAATAAACCCACGTGAGACAATGAACGTCCTTAACTTTTGTTGATTGTCATGGCAAAAGAAACAATGATTGAAAATTGTCTTCGCTGGAACTTAAATGGAATTCTAGCATCAGATGGAGTCAATGTCATTCTTGGAATAAACACTTTCTGTCCGGCCATCTGTCCCGGTAACACCTTGGCTTCAATAACTTGATTTCCAAGTTTAGTTATGATCAACCTTGTTCCATTACATATTCCTGCTGACCGATCAATATTTCTTAATAACATTACTGGAATACCAACCTTTAGAGTAAGGGCATGATTTGGAACTCCAGAACATTTAATTGTATTTAAGAATTCAGGAGTGTGTACATGTTCCAGTGCTGAATAAGTATTGTCAGAGCTGCAGATTGTATCAGAACTCAAATATGATTTCTCAGAACTTTGATCAAGAGAAATCATATATTCGTTGATTGATTCCACCATATCAAGAGTTGGAGTAAGAATGGCTCTTTGCTGGAGGTATCCTATATCATTGCAGCGGCTGTTAAAATCTGGATATGTACTCTCTACAATTGCAGATGTTGGATCAACAAATTCTTTTAAAAAGATCATCTGGTATTTGTACTTTTTCATTGCCCTCAACAGAAGTACCAACTATACCATCGCCAATTGCCAATATCCAATTTGAAAAAACTCTCAACTCATCTACATGTCTCCCTATTTCATTACCTTGCAATCTCATATTCTTTGTTAACTTTAAGAGTTGACAGTGAGGCCACAAATAAGAAGAATTGAGAGAAGCATTAACAATATCTTGTCTACTACCTTTTGGAATGATAGGTAATATTTGTCTGAAGTCACCACCAAGAACAATTATTTTACCTCCAAATGGTAGGTGTAAATTGGATGGATCTTTAAACCTAAGAATATCTCTTAAAGTTTTATCAAGAGCTTCAAAACAATATCTATGCATCATGGGTACCTCATCCCTAATAATCAGCTTTGCCTTAATAATTAAATTAGCTAAAGGAGTACCTTGCTTGATATTACATGTTGAATCTTCAGTTACATTCAGAGGAATCACAAATCTTGAATGAGTTGTTCGACCACCTGGTAACAACAAAGATGCAATCCCGCTAGATGCAATAGTTAACACAATATCTCCTCTAGATCTTATGGCAGAAGATAGAGTTCTCCAAATGAAAGTCTTGCCCGTTCCTCCAAAACCATATAAAAAGAAAAATCCACCTTTGTCTTCATTCACATCTCTTATTATTTTTTCATAAACTGATCTTTGCTCATCTGTCAAATTCTTTACTAATTCTTGATGTTCCTCTGCCAAAGCGCGTTTATTATAACGCAATTCATCCCGTATTAATCTATTACTGTTGTCAACTTCTTCCGTATTATAAACAGGCCTTGGCATTGTTGGAAAATCCTGAAAACTTCTTCCACAACCTTTCAAAAAACTTTCAAGCTTTTGCAAACAACGACTTTTCAATTCTTCATCTGTTAGCTCAGCTTCTGAAATAACATGGAAATATAAAATAATTAAATACAATTAGATTGTAAAGTTTATGTCACGACCCAATACCCACCCGGTCGTGATGGCACCTCTCGTGAAGACAAGGCCAGCCAACAGAACAATCGACACTGCTTTTGACAATTTCTTAGCATAACAGGTTTAAATCATAGATACTGATTAATCATAAGTGCGGAAATAAACGTAACATAACGGGGAAAAACCATCCCAACCTCAGCCCGATGATCGGGGTGTCACAAGTGACGAGCTATTACAGAGTTGGTGAAAATACTACAAGTCTGGAAATATAGTCTGAAGATGAATAAAATATGCAGAAGATAAGGAAGAAAACGGGGTTGTGGACGTCGACAGCTATCTCGTCTCTCCTAGTCCGCCTGGTCTGGAAGAAAATCAGCGCTCAGGTACGAACTCAGCTGTGCCTGTCTCTGCACACATGGTGCAGGAAGTAATGTGAGTACTCCGACCCAGTGAGTAATAAAAATTAAATAACGAATGAGAACATAAAATCCCACAAGGGCACAAATAATGCTATCTCAAGCAGCAACATCAGATAAACAGTAGAAACCAGTGAAATATAGTAAGGAAATCCTTTGAAAACAGTTAAAAATCAATCATACTCAACCAGTAAGTCAGCCATTGTTACCTGACCGGTCAGCCATTGTTACCTGACCAAACGCATGTTACAGTGCCATTGTTACCACTGGTCAGACATTGTTACCTGACTGATCAGTCATTGTTACCTGACCAAACGCGTATAACAGTGTCATTGTTACCACTGTTCAATATTTAATCACTCTAGATGGGTACCCGCGCTCACTGTGGGTGTGCAGACTCCGGAGGGGCTCCTACAGCCCAAGCGCCATCAACAAGGGCTGAAAGCCTGAACAGTATCAATACGAGGCCTGAAAGCCTCCTCACCTCACTCATCATGCCCTCACATAAGGCCCTCGGCCTCAATCAGTCCAGAAATAGTCAACAGCCCCTCGGGCAATAGTAAAGCAATGATACTCAGGTCAAACAATAGTTCAAATATCAGTTTTAAACTCCAAGTTTGAGTAAATATGGCTGAGTTCAAGAAAACAGTGTAAATCACATGGACTGAGTTCAAATAATATTTCAAACAGTGATGATAGTTCATAAAGAGTTCAAACAGTCGGCACTAAGCCCCAAATATGGCAATAAGCCCAAATCATAGTGAAAACAACAAGTAATTGCTAATACGCGGTAAAAATATCATTCAGACTGGTCCAAGTCACAGTCCCCAATAGTAAATGACCCCGCGCTCGTCATGGAACGCGTATCTCATCTCAACATAGCACCAAGTTGTGCAAGTCCGGGGTTTTCAAACCCTCAGAACATCATTTAAAATCATTACTCACCTCTAGCCGGCCAAAGTCTAGCTCGCTATGCCTTTTCCCCTTGAATCGACCTCCTCGCGCGTCGAATCTGATCAAAACCACAAGGAATACATCACAATAGGCTAATGGATCATAACCCAATCGAAAAGACTCGAAAAATATCAAAAATCACGAAGTTGGCAAAACCCGAGCCCCGGGCCCACTTCTCGAAAAATTACGAAATTCACATCTCCGGATTCCTCGTCTCGCCACGAGTCTATACATATCAAAATCATCAAAATCGGGGTCCATTTGACCCCTCAAATCCCTATTTTAAACTCTCTTAAATTCAAGCCCTAAACCATCATTTTTGACCTTTGATTCCTTGATTATTCAGTCCAAATTCATGTTTATACACCATAAAATCAAGCTCTAAGTCCAAGAGTTCATACCTGATAATAGCCCTCGAATCCCTCTTCAATATCGCCTCAAAGCTCTCAAGGTTCGGAGTCCAAAATGCTACTCTTTCAAAAATTCGCGAGGAAGATGTTTTCACTTAACCTGCCAGTTATTTCCGCTTTTGCGGATTAATTCCCGCTTTTGCGCCTTCCGCTTATGCGGTCAACGTCCGCTCCTGCGGACCTTTCACTTAAGGCGACTTTCCGCTTCTACGGTCCAACTTCGCATCTGCGGGACCGCTTAAGCGACCCAATGTCCCGCTTCTGCGGAACCTGACCTGGGCTCCTATTTCCGCTTCTGCGAGGCCTAGCTCGCTTCTGCGAGACCGCATCTGCGATCTCCTTTCCGCAGATGCGGAAACACCTGCTGCAACCAAAAACCTGCAATTTTTCCAACTTCAAATTCCTTCCGTTAGCCACCCGAAATCACCCCCGAGGCCCCCGGGACCTCAACCAAAGTTACCAACACATCTTAAAACATTATTCAAACTTGTTCCAATCCTCAAAACACGTCTAACAACGCTAAAACCATTAAGTTACATCGAATTCAAGCCTAAGTTTCTTCAAAACTTCCGCAATACGCATTCGATCAAAACTCGACCCAAAATATCTCCGAATGACCTGAAATTTTGCACACACATCCAAAATCACCTAACGGAGCTACTGAAACTCTCGGAATTCCATTCCGACCCTCGGATCAAAATCTCACCTACCAACCGGAATTTGCCAAAATACTAACTTCGCCAATTCAAGCCTAATTCTACATCGGACCTCCAAAACCAATTCCGATCACGCTCCTAAGTCACAAATCATCCCCCGAAGCTAACCGAATCTCCGAAAATCACATCCGAGCCCTCTAACCAACTAGTCAACTTCCGGTTGACTTTTCCAAAATAAGCTTTCCTTAAAGAGACTAAATGTCTCATCTCCTACCAAGACCAAACCAATCCAACTCGATTACCTCAAATACCGATAATGAAGCATAGAGAAACATAATATGGGAAAAACGGGGCGGTAACTCACGTGACGACGGGCCAGGTCGTCACAGTTTAATTTAGCCTCATGAAATAAATAATAAGATTAACGAAAAACTATAGTGGTCAATAGTAGTTTACATTAATTTAAAGTACATTTAACGTACATAGAATTTGAAGTAATAATATAGTCGAAACAATGTGCTCCATTTTATTTTTAAAAATTGTTAACAATGTGAATATGCAATTTATTATTCGTAATGTATAAAAAAAAAAAATAAGTTTTTACATTAATAAAAAGTTAATCGAAGTATTTTCAATTAAAGCAGAGAATGCATAAGAACGATTATAGGCTTTCCCGAAGGTTTAGGCCATTAAATACAATGCATTAATTTTGAATTAGTATTTATGTCTGAAAAGTGCATTATTTAGTACCAATATTATTCCAATCATCTAAACAGAACAATATTTTAAAAGACAACATAACAAAATATTGTTTAACAAACATTAAGTTGTTGAGTGAATTTTGTATGAAGTTGAAAAATAAAAAAAGAAGATAATGAACAATCGGATTAATATGAATGAAGTAAGTAAAAAGAAAATTAATTAATAAAGTTACGCAAGTTGGCCATCCTTCATAAGTATCATATCATAAATCGAAATTGTAAGCATTAAAAAAAAATACCTGGGTGATCCAATATTCTTCTTTCTTCATGAAGGATATCTTCTGATAGTAAATGCCATGTTGCTTGCCAAACAATTGCTGGACGTGACATTGAATTTGATAAAAGTAGCATAGCAAATAGTTGCCTAAGATATGATGCCGTTCCCCAATTACTTGCTTCCATTATAGCATCCACGTATTCCTTGTCATCATCTAATAAACCCAACGCATAACATGCATCTCTAAAAGTCTCATGATCAACCCCGTTGATTTTTTTAAATCGTCATAACTCTTTAGACCTTTAATGACATTCAACAACAATCTAAGGTAATATTGCTCGCCAGAGCCAGGTGGGACAAAGAATATTCTCCCAATAGAAAATGCAGATGTTCTTCTTTTTTTCCATCTTTTTAAGTTTTGTTTCCACACAAACTTTAGAGGGAATTCTGCATAAGTCAATTATGTTGCTTCAGGAAATGTCTTATTAGCTTCAAACCAGCTTAAAAACGTAGATTCCTTTACGGTTGGTCTATTGAAAACAACATCAATTGGATCATCATCCGAAAATATGACCGTCTGATTATTTGGTAGGTGAAAAGATAGCCTTCTACCGGTGGTTCTCTATGGTGTATTGAGAATTTAAAAATTCTCCAATCAGCTTCACAAGGTGATATGTATCGGCAATCACAATACATATTTATTTCATCAACGACCCCCGATTCTTCATTATTTACACTTTGAGAAAAAGCTGGCGGTGACACGATCATTACCTTTATTTACATACTTAAATAAGTATTTAATGGATCGTGATTGATTACACCACTCCACGTTAATATGTGCACCATACTTCATTAATAAAAATCTATTGTATGGTACAACATACGTATTATCCAACTCAATACCTACTCTCTTTGCAGTTCTACCATCATCCCTTCTTCTATAAATTGGATACCCATCTTCATCAATTGTGGTTGATGACACAAATTTTTTTGGAAAGTGCTTTGTGCATCTACCATTTTTCATGCACGGAGAAGATTTTCTAGCAGTACTACAAGGACCATGCATCATGAAATTTGTAACAGCATTATAATAAGAAGGATCTACTTTTTTATCTGGTAATTCTGCTGAAATTATCCATCAATATCTCCGACATTTGGGATTTTATCATAAGAAAAAGCAAGATGTGTGCATGAGGCAAGCCTTGCTTTTGGAATTCAACTGTATAAATCACTGAAGAATGAAGATGTAATTAGATCATTAAGCTTATATGTTAGTTATTTTTAATATTAGCATATGATAACGTTAATGTGCAAACATAATAATTCTGTAGAACATTAAAATTATACCTGCTTTTACTTCTCCAAAAATTTGATTGTCGCGTAGATCCTTTATCATGCGATCCAGCTTGATTTTGAAAACCCTTGTTAAAATGTCGGGACGATCTTCTGGAGATAATCCCCTACTCTCCACAAATCTAGTAATCTCTGGCCATTTTGGGTTGCAAGTAAAAGTGATGACAGATCAGGGTACCCCGCCCATTTGCAAATTGCCATGGCATCTTGATAATTCTGCAACATGTAACGTGCACCTCCCGTAAAGCTGGAAGAGAGTATAACTCTTTGTCCTTGAGAAGAAGGTTCTATATCCCCATGTAAAACAGCATCTTGTAACCCTTTATAAAAATGTGCTCTCAATTGTTTTTAATGAAGCCTAATAAACCTTAATCGAGAAGATTCCATCATTGTATAACCATCTACCAAGAATTGCTGAAATAATCTTCTAGCTGACACAATTGTTGTATCTTCATCCTTCCTTTCTTGAATTTTATATGATAAGTACTCACGTGTGCTAACACATTTTCTTCCACCGGTTGAATCATCAATATCATTTAAAG
>NW_017672958.1:156740-158391 GCF_001879085.1 Nicotiana attenuata
CTTACCGGATAGCCAGTAAAATCCTTCGCCGAAGCTTTGCCAACCACGTGACCGCTGATCCGCTCATAGGAGACATCCCCAAATGTGGGGATTACGCGCCGACATCTTCCAACGTCGCTGCACGGGGTACAATCACTACGTCATTCATAACCCATCATGAGCCCGTGCTCATCCACCAATTGTACTAGTCTGTTCACTTCTTAGGGACATCAACTAAATGTGCAACGGTACCTCCAAATCCAAGGTCATGTTGTATCCTTCTTCATATCGAGCAACTCCTTTCTGTTGTATCAAATCTTCCGCCGTATAATAGCCGATACTTCAAATTAAGCTCGTAGACCTAATCACCGTCCACTAAAATTCCCAAGTCACTCCAAACTTTCCTCAAGGGTGTAGTCGTCCTGCCACTGAATCCACGTGCTGCTCTGCCACTCTCCCACTTTGGCCAAACCCTCTTCCTTAAGCAACTATTCGACTTCCGCTTCTTACACTTGGCCTTCTAGAAATTTTACCACCGCACGACACCTCCCATATGTCCTTCATCATCCTTCGCCGTTCAGCTGATGCCTTAGATCAAAATCTAACTCTGTAGCTCTTGAGCCAATAGACCGATACTAACTTTAAACCTCTCCGGAGATCATCTCTTCTCGAGCCATCGATATTATACACATCGTTTCAATCCTGAACCACCGCACCCCGTGATCTCTGACAGCCGCTTCTCCATTGCTATCTTACAATATCCTGCCCCAAAGGTGAATTGTAGAAGGCCTTAACACCGGCAAACTTAGTACATTCAACAAGGACAACGACACCTCATCACAGATGAAAATTCCACCACGCTCGCAAATACCAAGCATCGTTACTCCATCAACCCATATCTGAACATTCTTAGCCCGATTACCTTTCACCCCGCCGGGAATAAAATACCGAATCTCTAACTCAAGCACTCAGTAAACCTCCCTTCGAGTCATTCACTACCCCGACACGTAGGCAAGGATCTTACCATCACATCAATAGTGCGCAACAACCATTCATAAGTACCATGGCAACTTGTTCCTATCCTCAGAGCTCTCTGAAGTACGACTACTGAGCTGAACGACATAATATCCTTCCACAAGGCGACGATAATAGTCAAATCAACTACGTAGGGAGAAGCATCTCGCACCACCTCTGTAGTACCTTTAAATCAATTCCTGATTTATAATAAGCGCTTCGCGTCGCATAAGATCGATTGGGAAGGAAGCAAAGGCATAAGACTCAAAGGAATCAAATCGCACGATGAGGAAATCAAGAAGGGAAGTGCTCCTAACAGCCCTGTAGCCTCCCGAAGATAAGTACAAACATCTCCGTACCGATCCGCGAGACTCTACGAGACTTGCTCATGACTCGTGAGACCTAAGGGAACCTAGTGCTCTGATACCATGCTGTCATGACCCAAAATCCACTAAGGATCGTGATGGCGCCGGACACCGCTGTCAGGCAAGCCAACCATAAATACTTAATTAAATTCTCATTTAAATAATTGTGAAAACTATGATTTCCTTTCAATTTGGCTAGTAAAAGATAATCCTTAAAAAATAAATAAAAGAATGGTTAGAAGTTAATACAGAATACCCCATAATCATCCCAGAACCCGGTGTCACAAGTGCAT
>NW_017672959.1:0-5696 GCF_001879085.1 Nicotiana attenuata
GTTGAGCCAATGTCACGGATGCAGTCCCAAAATATTTTGAAATCAACCTATTCTCTGCTATGCTCTCTATACTTGTATCACCCTTACATTTCAGCCCAGTAACAAGTGCAAATTCACCCAAACCAAACCGCAACCTAGAATCATTAACTACAAACCGCATCTCATTTTTCACCTCATGATGTACTTCTCTAATAAGCAAATGGTGCATAACCCGAATCTGCACAATAACTGGCGGCAGATTCAAAAAATAGCCAAAGCATGTTTTCTTAAACAATCGAAGTTGCCTCTTTGATAAATTCTCTTTCAATTGACGAATAACATGGCAGTTGGTATCTCAATCAACCTTTGGTTTATAATCTAAGTCCCTAGGCACAAGAAAATCCCAACACTGCAAAACATGTTCATATAAAATAATTTTAGAAATAGAATTCACTTAAAAATGCAACCAAACCAACCAAAAATGTTACAACTACCATACGATACCAACACAGCATATAACTATACCAGCAGGGTATACAATTCTACTGGCTAATTTCCGGCAACTATAAATGAAAATACTACTATTACATAACAGATAAGAATGAAGAGAAAAAGCAAAAAGGTATGCACCTATAAAGTATTTTCAAGATACTGTACGATACTACTATTATTAAAGAAAAAACAAATAGCGAAGACAGCCAAAAAGGATCAGAAGCATATGATAGTATATAGCTATACTAACAGGGTAAATAGTTGTACGGGGTCATTCCAACAACTGTCTATAACTATAAAAACTATCACATAACACACATACACTATGTCTATAGGCACAAGGGAATCTCAACAATGCAAAACATGATTATATAAATTATTTAAGAAATAGAATTCACTTAAAAATAACACAACTGACTATAACTATAATATAATACAAAAGCATAACAAGAATCAAAAAATAACAATGTACTATACATTCAAAATCTCACGGATCATAATTTTAAGAAAATTACCTTCTTGGGTGCGACACCAATTTTTTTCTTCTTTAACTGAGAAGCATCACTACAATCAACATCTATTGGTTGAGCCTCTGTTTTAGGCACGGATTCACGTCGACTTCCCCCTAACGCAGAATCCTCAACAACTTTACCTTTTCCCTTCTCAGTCATAGGAACACCTCCTATGACTGATTCAAAATTTGTGTCGGGTAATGAATGGTAGGGAGCTTCATTGACTAATGAAGCATTAATATTGTTGCCTTTTTCACCCTCTAATTCTACATTTTCAGTTGTGTTTTCAACATGACTACTACGAGGGTTAGGACTAAACAGAGACTGAGAATCAGAAAATAAGGAAAAACTAGGACCGGACATGGCTGAGGCAACGGATTCAGCAGCTACTTGTGTTGAAGAATGATGTTGTCCACGGCGCCACCATCTACGCGCACAATGCTTCCAACCCATAGAGAAACAACAGCCCATAGACATTGATTCACAAAATTACAAAGAAAAACACATAGTACCTATGATTTTGAAAATCCACTTTCACTAAAATCTACTTTCAGAAGCAAAAATTTCACCCAAAAATAGGTACTAGACGAAGAGATAGAACGGAATCGGAAGAAAAAATTAAAAACTCGAATGTGGGTGAAATAAGCGTTCTCAAGGGTTAGCTATGGAGATTTGGAAACTGTTCTCTAGATTTGGAAACTGTACTCTAGTCATGCCTAATTATTAAAGGACGAAGACAAGTGTGGGTAGCTTGGGCCTGGTGAAATAGGTGGGCTGGATTCTTTAGTCTAGTGTAAAGAACGAAGATAAGGCTTTAAAGACAATGGGTAGCTTGGGCCGCGTGAAATATGTGGGCCGGGTAAATAAATTGGGCCGAATAGGTAGGAATAGTAAATAGTTTGGGCATGGGTATTTAAAGGTAAATAGTTTGGGCTGAAAAGGTATAAAGTGACATTTTCTCTTTTTTTAACAGTAAAATCTCTAGAACTTTTACCTCAAGCTTAGGAGTATGCTTTTTTATAACTTATTAGATTTCTTGACTATTTATTTCAATTGACTATTAATAACATATACTCATGATAGTTATCTCATACTTCTTGTAATCCTTTTGTCGTATCAAAAATTTATATTTACATTTGTACTTACAATTATCAATATTTGAGATGAATATAATGGGAATAAGGTAATTAGGCAATTTGACATAAATACTTTGTTTAGAGGTCCATTATTTCTTGTCAGAAGATGTCCATAGGTTTAAACAGAAACTTTAAAATAACTAAACTAATTAATTTGAAATCTCTAAGAAAACAATCCAAACAGAGATTATTTGGTTTGGTATTTCATAACCGAAAAATTAAACCGGAGTTTTCATAATTCAATTTGAAGTGCATGATGTCAAAAGAAACGAAAAGTCATGTATTTTTTTTATAATTTTTAGATCCCTTGACTATTTATTCAATTGTATAAATATTTATTTAGAGGTCAAATTCAAAAAAAGATTAACTAAAACTTTATTATTTTTGGCCAAATAATAAATAATGTAGTTCTATCCACGTTTTATTATAAATTGTATTCGAAAAAAAATATCCAAAAAAGTAACATACTTAAAAAGGTAAAAATATATTTTATTTTTTTTAAAATGCCATATATACAGAAAAATTCATGTGGCAGTCGAGTACACCCACACTCTTTGCCACATCAGCGTCCAGGGGGTAATGGTTCTCAAAAGGCCAAGTTGAGGCGGGGTAATTAAGACCACGAATAGTTTGAGGCTGTAACTAATAATCCATGTCAAGTTTAGGGGGTTGTTAAGGTATTTTGCCTATATTGAATCTTATTTGAGACAAATACACTAGAGCTAATTTCAAACCTTCATGGATACGTATGCAATACTAATTTAGTTTTTTCCAAAATTTAACATGAAAAGTCTTATAATATAGGCGTGACAATTCAATGGGCCATACGGAATACATATCTAAGATTACTTGAGTTTTATGATATTTGGTACTCCATTCAATATTCATTTTCCTTATTTGAGCCTTTCCTTTCACATCGCCTCCCTCCCCGTCATCTACCTTTCGTAGCCAGTCCTTTGCTAATTCAAATCTACTTTGTTCTTCCTCTTATTTATTTTACCAATTCTGCTTAAATTCAAATTTTCTTTTTTTCTTCTTCTAATTCTACAAATCTGATCCTTTTTTACTATTCGATCTGATTTTTTCTTTTATGATCATCTCTTAATTTTACAGATCTACTCCCTTCTATCTTTTTTCTCTTATTTTTTAGGATTTATTTTGATTATTACATAAATTTTGTTCTTTAGTTTGTTGTGACGACCCAAAGGGTCATCACCTGTTTTCTATTTCATCCCGTGCTTCCGAGGCCTTGAAAACCTCTTTTTTACTTGCCTCGATTTGCGTGCGCATTCCGGGCGCGTAGCCCGAAAGATTATATGTTAAATTCTGTGAAAAATTTCAAAATGTAGTTTTAAAATGATTAAAGTTGACTTCGGTCAACATTTTTGGTAAACAGACCCGGACCCGTAGTTTGACGGTTCCGGAGGGTCCGTAGAAAAATATGGGACTCGAGCATGTGCCCGGAGTCGAAATCCGAGGTCTAGAACCCGAGGAAAATAATTTTTCTGTGAAATTATTTTTCTGGAATTATTAAGGAAAATGGAAATAAAAATTGATTAAAAGACTATGGTATCGGGCTCGTATTTTGGTTCCGACACCCGGAACAAGTCTTAAATATGTGTTAAGCGCTTTTTGTAAAGTTTGGTCGAAATCGGACGTCATTTGACGTGTTTCGGACCTAAATATCTGAAATTTGAAGTTTATGAAGTAGAATGAAAAATGATGATTTTGAGGTTTGATTCCTCGTTTATGATGTTATTTTAGCGATTTGATCGCTCGGTTAAGTTCGTAGGATGTTGTTGGGTTAGCGTGTGTGTTTGGTTAGGAGCCCCGAGGGCTCGGGAGTGATTCGGAGGTGGTTCGGAGTGGTTTTGCACTTAGAAATATAGCAGATTTTTTGCAATTTTTGCACAGGCCTTTTCTTCTTCACGATCGCGGCCTTAGGCTCGCGTTCGCACTGCCCATGGTGTTCGCCTTCTACGCGTTCGCATCTCCATAATCGCGATCGCGTAAGTCAAGTTCAGGACCCCAGAGACTTCCTCTTCGCGTTCGCGAGGCCTTTTACGCGTTCGCATTGAACAAACCTGGACACCCCAGCATTTCCTTCTACGCGTTCACGTTATCTTCCACGCGTTCGCGATGACCTGCCAATTTAACTTTCGCGAACGCGGTCCCCTTCCCGCGAACGCGAAGGGCATTTTTGCCCAGTGATTTTTAAAGCTCAAAAACAGACCAGTGACGGGATTATTCCCAAATTTCACACGAGCTCTTCTTCTCCACAGCCCCTAGGTGACTTTTAGAGCGATTCTTCACCAAAGCTTCTTGGGTAAGTATTTTCTAACTCGTTTTCTTCATTTTCTATCATCATTTATCAAATTCCTAGACCTAAATCATGTAACTTAAGGTGTAAATTGGGGGAAAAGGGTAGAATTAGGGCTTTTCAATTTTCTTTGATTTAGACCTCGTTTTGGGGTCGAATTTGAAAACAAATTGTATATTCGGGCTCGTGGGGGAATGGGTGACATGGAATCGGTTCGAACCTCGGGTTTTGACCAAGCGGGCCCGGGGTCGATTTTTGGAATTTTGGGTAAAAAGCTTAGAAATTCATATTTAGGCATTGGGTTTAGTTTGTTTAGCTATTATTAATATTGTAAAGTCATTATTTCATATATTTGATTGAGTTGGAGCCGAATTCGAGGGGCAAAGCTATACTAGAGGCTTGAGTTGATTTTGGAGCATTTGAGGTAAGTGTTTGATCTAACTTTGGCTTGAAGGAATAGGATTAGAGTGTTATTATTTGCTATTTGCTAAATGATCGAGTACGGTGTATAGGCATGGTGACGAGTATCTATACACCGATGTCTAGCATGACCGTGGGTCCTTGTATGTACTTATCCTGATATTGTTATGATTCTTCCATGTTAATTGATGAATTCTATGCAATGTGAAGAGTATGAGGACTAATTATGAATTGTAAATTCTTCGGAGCGTTGGCTCGAACGATAAAAAGACTATTGAGTAAGAAATGAAAGAAATAGAAAGTGATATGATTAATCCCTTGCCGGGATGGTTTGAGTATAATGATTATCTCCCTTGCCGGGATGTGAGAGTATTGTTGTTGCTCCCTTGTCGGGATTTAGCTGTTAATTGTGTAATTCCCTTGCTGGGACATTTCTTATTATTTGTTTATCCCCTCGCCCCGTTTGGTTGTGATTATTGTTTGGGTGAGGAAAAGTGATAATGCACGAAGGGTCATTCCGAGCCATGCTTTGATTATATTTGCACGAAGGGTCATTCCGTGCCATGTTTTGATCATATTTGCACGAAGGGTCATTCCGTATCATGTTTTGATTATTTATGCACGAAGGGACATTCCGTGCTCTGATTTGATTATAATTGCACGAAGGATCATTCCGTGCGATGATATGAGAGTTATGTGAGGGAAAGCACGAAGGGTGATGCCGTGCACTTTATTTGATTGCTTTTGGTGAGAATGAGAGTAAAAGCACGAACGTTGATGCCGTGCAACTATTGATTTTCCTGCTCTCATTAATTATTGTTATTGGCCTGTTTCTTA